>NC_134840.1:91238337-91544106 GCF_965363235.1 Mytilus galloprovincialis
TATTGCCTTAATATCCCATTTAATTTTCATTATTGTATAAATTACAAATTTATCATTTTAATTGTATACACATGCTTTAATAATGACTATCGAATACTTGCGTTTATCATGTTGGTAAGTGCATTGTTTTACTGTTTTCAAATTTGTTACTTATATCATAATCTATAAATATTTCGTTAGACAAAATATCCCAATTTACGTTAAGTCATTGCAGAAAATAATTTGGTCCTGGCTCTAGTTGAAATACAGATAATTCAGCGGTCTTTAAGCAGATATGTTGATGATACACGACATCATCCACCGTCCGCTGTAAATTTGAGCATGTTCAGGCCTTGTCCTGAAAAAATACCAGTCGAGAGAATTCCACCCAAAACTAGTACTTTTCGCAAATGTCCATCCTGCACATGATATTTTTGTTTAATAACACCGAATAGCAATAGAAATGGTTAAATTGGACATTCGATCTAGTTCAATTATTCTTTCGGTATCAAAGTCTTATAAGAAAAAAAAAACCGTTTATTTGATTAAACACACAAATGAACAAGCGTTTTCGTGAAGGGTATGACAAACGTACATACGTTTTGGGAAATGCCACGTCATAGAGGCTATAAAAGAATATACTTGTTTATACCCTGGTACCGATAAAACATGAATGATTCTTCATAAAAATAAACTGACTATCATCAAAATCCAGCATTCTTATATAAGGTTAAATAGAAAACATGTCCTAAAGGTATATGAAAGAAGTAAAATAACAGAAAATAACGATCTCCAAGGAAAATAGAAATTAGACAGTTCATTTTTAAAATTTAACGCAAAATCGAAAGCTCAAACAGATGAAAGAAATGACTTGGAACATGCATTTCCTTATGTCAAAATGGTTGATTAAACCTGGTTGTTTAGCTATATAAAGCTCTCACTTGTATGACTGTAGCATAAATTTCAATTTTTTAAACAACAATGTGTGAACAAAACAAACCCACATAATATTAAAAAAGTAAACAAAATAGGGATACGGCAGTCAACATTGTGTTATAATCTTATTTCTATAAAACAAACAAATATGTCAACCAAGAAAAACAAAATGGCAAACATACAAAACATACAAAACACATTAGCAAAAATGAAAATCTGGAATAAAATAAAAATGACCACAGCACAATAATACAATGGCGGGATGCATACTAACAGAGCCATGCAAAAAGAATATTACTGATATTGGATTAAACAGTAAAGGTAAATAATTTACAAAGACAAATAAATGGACACTTTAACACGTTATTAAGATGATAAAGAACGCCACTACCCAGCATCTATATTTCAAGGCCAGCGTGTACAATTTGTGAAGTTGATACAGAGTATTTATCAACAAGATCTTGGTATCTTCCTATGAACTGTTAATCTTTAAAGGACGAGACGTTCTTTGACCATGATTTATCAACTTTCTACTCAGATATTGGTGGCGTTTTTATAAAGTTTGAGTAGCAGCTACAAGCTCTTAATTACCGAATTGAGTTAAAAATGTATATCCAATATGAAGCTGGAGTGTGTATACAACAGGTTTAATCCACCTTTTTTTCTACATAAGAAAATGCCTGTACCAATTCATGAATATGACATTCGTTTAGTGTGTTTGGGCTTTTAATTTTTCCATTTGAAAAGGGACTTTCTGTTTTGAATTTTCCTCGGAGTTCAGTATTCTAAGATTTTACTTTTTGCTGCTTAAATGCATTGAAGAAATTTATAGTTTCTAAATCAAAATCGTCTCATTTGTCATAGATTCTGTTACAGTTTATAATTCTATTATGGTGTACTTGTGTTTTGTCGTTAATTATATTATTCTCTGTCCTGAGTGTTCTTGCGTTTATAGTACTGCATTCCGTTCACGTAAAGTTTTCATTTTTCGGTATTTCTACCATTACCATATAACGGTAAACGGGAGGTTTGTCAAGCCATAACATCAGGTTCAACACATAATTGTTTTTTTAAAATGTCTTTTACCAAATCAGGAATATGGCAATTGTTATCAAACATAAATATTCCATTTATATGTTTGTTGGCGTTGGTTATTTGTAGCAGTTTAAGTGTTTATGTTGTTCCGTTTTTTTTACCTCTTATAGCTTATATGTCTTCCTCGGTTTTGGTTTGTGACTCAGCTTTGTGTCAGTTTAATCGATTTATTGAACAGAGGTATTATACTGATGCCTGCATTTTTGTTAGGCGGATATATTGCCTAAATGAATTCTTGTACATCTCTGAATCTATACCGTATATTATATGATGAAAAAAGGTGATATCTATCAATAGTGAATATAATACTAAAAGTATTTGAAATTGACTCTGAAATCTACCAAGGCCGATGTTAACGAAACTTGGCATGAATAATGTATGCAATTGTTTTTTTTATAATTATATAGATATATCCGATTTTTGTGACCTAGTGAAACATAGCCTCATTATTCCAGAAAGAAATTTTTATACTGTTATTTTCTTTTCTGTAACTATCAGGACACAGATTTAAACATTCAGAAAAGATAGTTATAGAAGAATTTACACTGAAATCTAGAGCATTTGACCATCTTTGTGGTTAATAAAAAAATTATGTTAAAATCTCTAAAAGCAATTTTGATCCTTCTGTGATTTTTTTACGAAAATTTACATACAAGCTATGTTCCACTTATTTAATTCAAATTTGTAATAAAAAAAATTATATACCATTGTTTGCTTAAATTCGATGTAAATGAGGTCGTTATTTTACACATCTATAATACTAAAATTACGAGGTCCAATTTGTTAGCCGTCATCACGTAAAAACGACGAATCACAGAATTCAACTTTATATATAACTAATATAGTACAAAGGTGTAGATTAAAAATTACACCACTCCAGGCCCTTTTGTTTTCCATGTAATTAATATTGCCAATAATTAAGAAGTTCCGGGTCGAGTCCGCTACCGATACCAATAGTATATTCACCTGTTACCTATTACCTTATCTGTACGTTCCGCATCTGACAGGCGCACCACCAAACGTTGTTTTCAGGATTAATATGCTATATACACGGGTCATAACCACAGGGTTGACACTACTAAATTGTCAAATTGTTACCTATTGTAGTATTTTAATTAGTAAGACTTTCTAAGATAACAATACGAATGCTAAAAATCTGGACTAAAAATAAGGCGTATAGGTACAGTTTTCAATTTGTTAGTGGGCATGACGTAAAACAGCGAAGCAAAGAATTCAACTGTATTTATAACTTATATAGGACAATGCTGTTGATTAAGAAATACTCCATTCCAGGACCTTTTGTTTTCCAAATAATTAATATTATTGTTTCAGTTCGACGGGTTCAAACAGAAAGACTTGAAAGCAGAGAAAAACTGTGTATCTTATAATCGGCATGACTTTATCAGATGACAATACTAATACTAAAATAAGGCTTGCGCATAGTTATATACTATAATTCAGTCACGTACCCGTGATATCACGGGTGTGTTCTAGTTTTATACTGAAAATATTAGTTTTTTGGACATTTCTATCATATTGACAGACATACATATTTTTTTATGTTTGAAAAGATAAACACCTGTGGATTTTTTTTAAAACGAATTAGAATATCTTACTTACAAAATTACCTACTCAATTCATTAATGTAATAATTCATTGAAAATAGTTCATTCTTCATTAAAATTTCATGATTTTAGTAAAATAAAAATAAAAACCACGTCATTTGGGCTGCATATTTATCTAATAAAAAAAATGTCATCATATTGGAAGAAACAATTTTCATACAATATCGAGTCATGATTTGTCATTTTAAAAAAGAGGGGACTATGTCCACGTTTTTCAGCTGATAAAAATCACTTCAAAATAACATATCTTTTTCCAATATTTCACATTTTCACTTCACGTAAAATAACTAATATCAGCAATATCATTACCTCCCCTGTGACTGTATCGTATGCCTTTTGGTAGTCATAATTATAATTGTTTACAATCTTAATCTCATCCCATTAAGCTGAAGATAAAAATCACCTGAAAAATAAATTATCTTTTCCCGGTATGTCGCTGTTTGCAAAAAAATAAACAGATACCAGCAATATCATTACCTCCCCTGTTACTGTATCGTATGCCTTTTGATAGTCATAATTATATTTCATTGCAATCTTAATCTCATCCTTAAATTTATCTTCCATCAAAACAAAGTCTTTGTTGTATCTTAACTGTCATCACCTTTAAAATCTTAGAAATGTACCAGTTCATATCGCGCATTACAATCTTTATTAGTAATTATTATTATTTGTGTTCGATTCTTAATTGAATTCAAGATCGTTATACTTGATCCAATATAGATTGATATAATTTATTTTAAATCATAATCATACCAATCAAAAACATCTGAAATATTTATACATAATTTCATTTAATTTTTCCTTTTTGTTATTGGTATTGTTTTGTACATTTTTTAGGCGTTTATGTATATATATATATATATACATATATAAATCTCATTTTCTGACATGACTACAGATTTAACGCTAATTAGCGGGTTGTAAATGAAGCGACACTATTGATTTTTATTCTGTCACTTGTAAAATCAATGAAAATTATTTTATAAGTCAAAGATATTTTATTACTTTACATGTTTAGAAAATCAGTCAACGATGTATATCTTAGGTTTGAAATTTGCATGGGAATTTTTAGGATAATTAATTATCGTACATGTTATCTAGTAGTCATTTATAGTAGGTCAATTTTGATGTAAGTATTTAAAAGTATACTGTTATTATAATAATGCATAACATATAAGTGTGTGTACATTTTTACTATTTATTTTTATGAATATTCAAGCTCGATTTATACTTTTGTTTAGCACAAAGACATATAAGAATTGCTTTTTTCTGTATATGGCAAATATTTTTGACTGTGTATATAAAATCTTTTACTAGTTGTCAACGCAAATGCACATATTCACCTATATAAACAGTTGGCTTCATATCACTAACAACAGAAGCTATACTTGCCAGGACGGCAGGTAATGAGAGTGGTTTAAAAATTATGATGATAAATTTGAACTAAATTATTTTCCTCACTGTACATATAACTATATTTATCCCTTCCCAGTTTACTTACGTTTTACGACAGAACGCGAGAAGAAGTAAAAGTTTCAATTTTCCTATCAGTAGTATATCCTTTAATATTTGGTATACAGTCTGAATAACGACCATTTTAATTAGCTACTAGCGCTGTAACGATGTTCCACTGATTATAAAAAATGTGCGTTGATTATAAACGTTAAGACCTGTAATTTTGAATGTTTATTGAGCACATGGCATTTATAATAAGCCATTGACATGTGATAGTCAATATGGTTTTTCATAAGCATTCTGGTATTGGCAATTGATAATCACGCATGGATAACCGTTATGATGCTACACTAGCATTCTGATAAGGGCCACTGCTAAATTTGCGTGAATAATAGTTATACTGTTACTTCAATATTCTGTTATAGACAATTGCTAGAGGCTGTTCCACACGAATGTAAAATTCTTTTCCTGGCATTGCAATAGCGTTAGGGCATTTTTTTAGAAGATATTATCTGATACAGGGGAAAAGGAACAATTTAAAGTAGCATAACTTTAAAAGTTAAAAAGATTGTAGCTACGATAAACAAGCAACCAGACAAACTGCAATAAGTACATAATTATAATTAATAGATGGAAAACGTCATCAGAGGACGACAAGGTTCAAATCTGCTAACAAATTTACATTTTTTTTTTAAACATATACAGGTTTGCTAGATGAATGCTTCACGGGGATACACCCGAGTCATGGTTTGTGGTTTTGTCACATATACAGTTCTCGTGATTTATCTGAATATACAGATTAAAGGTAAATTACAATACTGAACTTCGGCCTATTTTTTTTTTTTTTTTTTTATTAAACCACGAAAATATTCACTTTCTCGTGCTCTAGTTTTCGAGTTAAACCGTTGACATAATACAGCTTTTAGAAAATTCAGAGAAGGTTGCGTAAACCTAAATCAAATGTATGTCCTCCGTTTTGTTATCATTTTTTAACAAATTACCAATTTACTAGAAAATTCACAGCGGTTCCAATATAAGGATTCCATTGTCGTTGTTTTTTGTTTCAAAGATTTATGAAAACAAATTTTAAATAATATTTCGCTATTAGCAGTTATTTTGGCTCAATTTGTCTGAATAAGCTCAAAATCATCGCTAATGTATTGCAAGTCAATATTCCAACCTTATTTTAATCTGTTTTCATGCCACCTTCAGTTTGACGATAAGCTGGAGATAGGTTTTGCATTAACGCAGCAGTTCTAGTTAAGGAAACAAGAGATGCGTCTGAAAAAAAAACCCTAAATTCGTTGACTGATTCAGACCACAAAATAAAAACTTAACAAGTAAGACGACGATTGCAATATTGTTTTATTTATTTATGAAATCTCGTTTCTCCAACATATTGTATTTTTGTATGTAGCTCAAATTAATTCTGACAGATAAACTGGTAAAAAAATGTCAAATTAGCAAAAAAATATTTATACTATGAAAGAGCACTTTCCCAGAACAATGATACATAGTCGACGTAAATTTCGTGTCTCTTTGGCGTCTTTAATTGTAGTAAACCAAATATCTTCAACTAACTCGGGTGAGACACAATTCGGACTGCAGTTGTGGTCGTAGTTCGACGGCTTTGTAAGTGGTATCGAGTCCTAATTTCTGTGCCTATGAACATTAACTTTCAAAATAAATTCAATGTCAAAGGTCAAAGTCATGTTCAAAATTGACTTTTGTTTGTTTTATGATCTTTGATACTTTAAAAGATATGTATATATATAAGCACTAGTGCATGTTTGCTTTATTGTGAGGAATATGCGATACCTTTCGTCTGAAACAAGTTTCTGTCAGGGCATTATCTTCAATAAATCGGAAGTAGCTATTTATCTCCATTATAACAGATAAAAGTATATAGAAACTATCTATTTTCAGAAATTTGTGTAAAACTACATTCAGCAGAGATCAAGAGACAATTGTAAACAGGAAGTTGGAAATTATCTCCCTAATTTTTTTTGCAAAAGTATCTAGAATCATACATTTTTGAAATCAGTGTAATTTAAGCTATTATTTAATATAATTTAACCGGAAGCGACATTTTCTTAACCTGAAGTAACTCAATATATCCTTTTCACAGGAAACCTTTATCATATTGTAATTAGTGTGAATAAAATTATCATGAGATAGGTCAACCGGAGGTGACGATAAGTAAACAGGAAGTTGCAATTTTTGCATATTTTTTTTTCATGTAAAAAGTACTTTGACTTAATTTTCAGAAATAAAAAAAAAAATCTGAAGATTTACTGAGGAATTGAAATTTGAATTTTATATTTTCGTTAAAGCAATTATTATATATCTCTGGATATTAGATTTTTGACAAAAATATTTTGGTGTGAGTTATTTCCTAACAAAATTAAGGTTTTTTTTTATATACAAATCATGTTTTGTATCATTGGCCTTTTTAACTGTTTTAAATTCGAGCGTCACTGATGAATCTTTTGTAGACGAAACATTCGCCTGGCGTAAATACAAATTAAATTCTAATTCGTAAACTCAAACGAACATAAAATATTTATCAAATAACCACAAACTCTTACATGGGAGACGCCACTTGCAGAGACAAGTGCTCTCGAATGTAAATAATATTATGAAAATAAATAATATGATTAATAATATTATTTATTTTGCAAAATGCTACTGTACACTTTGACTGCAATGGCTCAAATGACTTTAAACCACCTGAGTTCACTCGTGCATGAGCTCAGTATCCCAATCGAACCGACCTTACTATAATTAACCAAACATGTGTTAACTATAAACAAACAACATTTTACATGTTCGATTTTGTACAACTTTGATAAATACATATTTACTCCTGGTATCTATGATGAGTTTAAGTACCAGTAAAAATTTAAATACTTATCTTAACTTAACTCATAATGAAAGTAAATATAAGTCAGGAATATAACAGTTGTTGTCCATTCGTTTGATGTGTTTGAGCTTTTGATTTTACCATTTGATTAGGGACTTTCCGCTTTGAATTTTCCTCGTTGTTAAGTATTTTTGTGATTTCACTTTTTTACTGAAGTCACTAAAAGAGTATACACGATTGAAAAGATTAAAACATAATGCATACAACTTTTGTACAATTGTATTTCAAGAAGTGTGTACATACATATATGTCAACAGCTGACTACTTACGTGGATAATTTGTGGAATATTACAGAATATGTCAAGAAAAAAATGGAATCGTGAAGTAACAATAGCACCAGCATTTTAGGTGAATGTAATGTCTCGAAAAATAATATTTGAATCGATGTGAAGTCAGGTTCAATATAAAACGGAAGTTATTTTTAGTAAACCTCATTTTTAATAAAAGTTTATTGAAATAAGCGTCAATTGAGCTATTTTCTGACATCCAAATTAGCATTCAAAACATGTGCATTTGGGTTGGAAAGACATTCAATTGCTCTCTTCTCTTGAACAGAAGAACAATTGGTTTTTGAATTAGTCTATGTTTATATCAAGTTATATAACATTGGGATTATATGCAGCAAATCTGAACGGTTAATTAGATAGCGTCTAGGGTAAAATTTGCACTAATCGCGGATACGTTTTACATGTATTTTTATTTTATCTCTTTTGAACTCTTTCGTGATCTTTTATCAATGGTATAAATCAAATTATAAGGTAAGTTAAGTTATCATACAAATGAGTGAGATTATTATTATTATTTTTTTTTCTAATTTTAGAACCCAGAACAGCACTGTTCACAACTCTGAGGCTGTTGAAAAAAAGTAAATATTTTATAAGCAGACGGAAACACACTGATAATTTGAACACAACAATTACAGGTTCTAATTTGGGTATTGTCTTCTTTTTTTCTAGCCGTTGTCTCGTCATGATACCTTTTTAAGATACGAAAATGGACTAATTTAAAGTTTAATTCATTTTGTACATTATATGCATATAATAAATGTTGTATGATTGAAGTAATATAGTAGAGATATATGGAAGAGAGACGAAAGATACCAGAGGTAGAGTCAAACAAGATAAAAAATAAACCGACAACGGCATGACTAAAAATTTAAAAAAAAAACAGAATAAAAGTACATAAGACAAAACATACAAAACTAAAGACTAAGCAACACGAACCCCACCAAAAACTTGGGGTGATATGGTATCATACATGTCCAAGACTAAACTAGATGTCGATATCGACAATATCAACAATGTCGACACGATATTGACTCCATATCGACAAACGAATACACCGTGACAAAACTCATTGTCGATATCGACAATTTCGTTACGATATCGAATCGATATCGACAAATGAAGATAGCATGAAAAAACATACTGTCGATATCGTCGATATCGACTATAACAACACGATATCGAATATCGAAAATTTCTGAATTAAAAAATGTATGAACATACAAAACGTCGATATCGTTAATATCGACAACAGCGATACGATATCGATTCGATATCGCCATAGAAAATTTTAAACCTCTCCCCGATGATATATGGAATATGGATATACATTAAAGGAGAGCAAACATAATCTAAAAAGAAGTGCTGACAACCCAGGACTACCTAAGAAGAAGGGCAAACAGAGGACAAAAGACAAACCCGGTAACAAATAAGACATACTAGGACAAACAACATTTTACATTGAAACTAAAAACAAATGAAAAACGCAGACCCCGAAATACTTGGGCGACTATACTATAATTTCTTATTGCGTTAACATCTATGTATGAATGAATGTAAAGTTAAGATATTTTACATGATCTCTTAAATGCATTGCCAACATAAACAAAAATCGTATGTTAACTGGATTTAAAAAGAAAATTTACGGATTAACTCCAACCGGAGGAAAAAAAATATAAACGCACATAGTCCCCCTTTCGAATAATACAATCAATAATCAAGTTACCCTAATGCGTTGTCAAATGAAGATCTTCATAGTGTTATATATTTTATACGATGTATTTTTATTACTTAATAATCAACATAGAAATTTACATAAAACAACATCATAGACAAAATGACAATTGTGTCAAATTGTCAATTCATATTAAAATATTTCAAATTCATTTTGCTCGTTTAGCGTTTTTTCACCATTTTATATCATTGCATACATCACATATTGTTATATTCACAATAATCGACAACCAAGACAGAGGTTTCAGGCCGTTGTTCAAGCTATGGGATGTTTGTTGATATCAATTCGATATCGTCGATATCGACAACCAAGACAGAGGTTTAAGAACGTTGTTCTAGTTATACAACCAAGACAGAGATTTCAGGCCTTTGTTCAAGATATGGGATGTTTGTCGATATCGCTTCGATATCGACAACAAAGACAGAGGTTTCGGGCTGTTGTTCAAGTTGTGGGATGTTTGTCGATATCGACAACAAAGACAGAGGTTTAGGGATGTGAAATGCTTGTCGATATCGATTCGATATCAACATCCCAGACAGAGAATTCAGGACATGTGGACATAACAACATACCGTGTATCGATATCTAATCAACATCGTGTCTTGGACATACCGCGTGATCTCAGGTGCTCCGGAAGAGTAAACTAATCCCCCCTTCACTAACTTTACAAAATGTTGCATTTCTGTTGTCTATTTTAAATCCTGCTAAGGCTTCTATCACAGAGAAAAAGGATTTTCAAATATATAGATTTTAAGCGTGCAACGTGCATTTAATTAAATTTGAATGAAAAAGGGCTATATGATATCATTGCACTTAGTTATCGAAGAAATGAGAGTATGGGATATTATTACAATAAGTTTGGGAAAAAATAGTGCATGGGATATTATTTAAATCAGTTTGGGAAGAATTAGTTACTGGGACATTATTACAATCAGTTTGTGAGCAATGAGGACATTGAGTATTCTAACAATAAATTTTTGGGAAAATGATTTTATACGATATCATTACAATCAGTTTTGGAATAAATAAGCATTACAGGATGTAAGTACAATAAGTTATAAAAGGAATGAATATATGAGATATTATTAAAACCAGTTTTGGAAAATAAGAAAATGGATGTTATGACTATCAAGTTTTGGCAGAAATGAGGATATTATTACAGCTGTAAGTTCAATTAACATAACAGTATTGTATTGGAAGGTTTGGAGGTATCAATTTCTCATTTGATGGTCGCAAATTTCAGTTATCAGTTCTTTCAAAAGTGATTCCTTTTCAAATTATTTTATTGATCACCAAAACCTCCAGAAATTCAAATGGCTGTCCTATACAGAGTTTGCCTTCGTTTGAAATAGTAAAACATAATCTTCTTATATTTTTATTGCAGCTATATCTAAACAAAAAGGAAGATTTCTTCAACAAGGAGTGACAGAACGGTGTTCAAAAATAAAATATAGATATAACGGGAAGATTCCAAATAGAATATTCACCAATAGTCTGCTTCCACTTCAAAAGTACAACGTTACATTCTGTAGAGTAACAAAATGTGCATCGACGTTTTGGACAAGACTACTAGTGTGTTTAGAAAAAGGTTTATGGAAACCACCTTATGTGTTCAAACCAAATGATGCAAGTGTAAAATTAAGAGATAATTTTAATAGGTTCCCTATTCGAAAGATATATAAAAGGGTGAATGATACTAAAAATTTTATGTTTAGTAGAAATCCATATTCAAGAATATTTTCGTTCTACGTAGATAAACTATTTTCTCCTAATCCATATTATTGGAATAGTCTTGGAGTTGGAATTACCAAACGAAGCAGAGAAAAGGCAACATGTGGACATGACGTCACATTTAACGAGTTAGTTGATTACATAATTTACACTCCATCCACCGCTAGAGATTTCCATACTATACCAATCAACGATATTTGCCGGCCATGTACTATTCCTTATGATATCATTGGCAAGATGGAAAATTTTGAAAATGATGTTTCCAATATACTGAAAGAAATAGGTGCGGAATCATATCCATACTTTTCAGAAAATTTTAGGAAAGAATACACAACAGATTCTATTTATGATATTGCACAGGCCTTTGTTTCTTTTCGACAAAATTCAGATAAATGCATAGATCGTCAAACTGGATTAAAACGTGTTTGGCGGGTTTTACAAATAAGAGGAATCATTTCAGAATCATTACAAATGCCTTTCTCTTCAAACGAATCACAGACTATTACGCTTTCTAAATTACTGAATACTATTTTGAAAGCACGTGATGAATCTTTAAATGAAGATTTGAGGGATCAAAAGGCAACATTTTTCAAAGAGGCTTATTTAAGCGTTCCTTTAGATACAATGATGAAGCTACAAAAAGTGTATAAAGAGGATTTTCATATATTTAACTATGAATCGTTCCCTAAAAATTTGTTTACAGTAAAAAGGAACACTACAAATGAAATATTTATTGTTTAAAAAAACATTTGTCCTAGAGGAGACTTTAATAAATGATATTTTGTTAATGTGAAGAAACCATATTTCAAACGAAAACGCTATCGTTATTTACTAATAAAATTAATAAACTGAATCAATAATAAAAAAAAATAACCTTCATAACATACTGTTCTGGTATTTGTCTTTGTAAATGATTAAGTAACCTTTACTGAATAGTCCTTTTTTATGGTAACATCCTTTTGACGTGACTCAGTACTTATACATCCAGTCATTGTGTTATTGTGCTATGGTCATTTATTTTGTTGACCTGCCTTTCAAGTTCTCTAATGTTCTTTGTCTATATGCCATTATGTTGTTCTAAGTTCACATACGTGTTTGTTGTTATAGTGATTAAGATTATAACACAATGTGGACTGTTTGGCTGAGAGAAATTGATAAATACAAAATAACAACTTGCTGTTTTGACTGCACATTATTTTTATTTTCATAAGTCCTAACCTGGGACAATGGCGTAACAATACAACATAAGAATAAACTATGAAAATTAGTTTAAGAAGGCTTTACTCATTAGATGGATACAAATAGAAATAAGTCTAACTTTACATGTATGTTTGACTTGTAGCATATCAAAACACATATCCAAATATGACAAATGCCGTTTAAATGGGGGATCCAGAAACAATCGTTCCATCCGGTTTACTGCAGTCTCATCATGAAATTTAATTCCAATTGGAAGTATTAATAAAAACTTTCAAAAACATGAAACAACTAATACAATAAAAACATTCATTTCGTCACTGATGAATCCTAGACGAAGCGTCTGGCGTATCAAACTATAAGCCTGGTACCTTTCATAACCATTTACACCCCTAGGTCGATGACACTGCTGGTGGACGTTTGGTGCCTGCGGGTATCACCAGCCCAGTAGTCAGCACTTCGGTGTTGACATGAATATCAATTATATGGTCCTTTTTATTAATTTTGCAAAAAAATGCATTATTTGAAATATTAAGGATTTTATTATACAAGACATAGATAATCTTAGCCGTATTTAGCACAACTTTTTGGAATGTTGGGTCATCAATGCTTTTCACTTTTTTACTGTTTGGTTTTCTAACTATTTCGATCTGATGGTCTCTGGTGAGTCTTATGTAGACGAAACGCACGTTTTTGGAATTAGATGATAAGCCTGATACCTTTGATTATTAGGTATTATTAGGCTAATAAAATGGATTTCCATTAGCAATCATACCATATCTTTTTTTTTTTTATGTTAACAACAGTCTTATTAGGGGTTTTATGTATAAATAAAATTATCATATTTTATTAACTCGGGATAATCAACAGAAATTACATTATCATAGTATCTACTTAAAGTTTTAACTTTTAAATTTCTAAAGTTTTCATGCAAGAAGATTCGAGTTTAATTTTACAATATATAGTTTTGCCATGATGTACATAATATTGCCAATCGAGAAACAAAATGATGAATGATGTTTTCGCACGTCTAGGAACAACAGTTCATATATTTTTTACCGTTTAATATTGTAATTAATAGATGCATCCAGAAATAAAGGAAAAAGTAAAAACACAAAAATACTGAACTCCGAGGAAAATTCAAAAAGGAAAATCAAAAATCAAAAGGCAAAATCAAAAGTCCAAACACATCAAACGAATGGATAAATAATGTCATATTCCTGACTTGGTACAGGCATTTTCTAATGTAGAAAATGGGGGATTGAACCTGGTTTTATAGCTAGCTAAACCTCTCACTTGTATGACAGTCGCATCAAATTCCATTACATTGTCAACGATGCATGAACAAAACAAACATACTCAAAGAGTACAAATGTCAAAAATAGGGGTACAACAGTCAATATTGTGTTATCATCTTAATATCACTACATAAACAACAAATGTAACAAAGTAGCACAAAAAGGCATACATCAAATTTAACATTCTCATTTTGCTTTTCTTATACGGCTGAATTTATCTATGTAAAGTCTACCCATAAATGAAAGAAGGTTTTCATTACTGGTGTAAAATTGCGCGTTTGAAATTCGCACAGGTAGACATAAAAATAATTTTGTCGTATGACGGCATACATAAATGCAGACTCACGTAAAGTAGATATAACAAAAAACAGACTTACAGTAAAAATAATAAATAAAATAATGGTGTGGTTCAAAGTATGACGGGACACATAAGTACAGTTTCACGTCAAATACGGCTGAATTTATCTATGTAAAGTCTACCCATAAATGATAGAAGGTTTTCATTACTGGTGTAAAATTGCGCGTTTGAAATTCGCACAGGTAGACATAAAAATAATTTTGTCGTATGACGGCATACATAAATGCAGACTCACGTAAAGTAGATATAACAAAAACCAGATTTAACAGTAAAAGTAATAATAATAAATAAAATAATGGTGTGGTTCAAAGTATGACGGGATACATAAGTACAGTTTCACGTCAAATGTATATCATAAAAAACAGACTAAACAGAAAAAGTAGTCTTATTGAATAAAATAGTTTAGTCATTCATAGTATGTCAAGATCCTTAAGTAAAAGTAATATCAATAAATGAAATAATTTTGCCGTTCAAAGTATGTGGTTTTACGTAACCACAGAGTCACTTCAAATGAATATCTAAAAAAGACATATAAAAGAATACTATAATACGTAATTAAGATGATAACAAACGTCAGTACGCAAAATCTATACTTCAAGACCATCTTGTATTATTTGTGAAGTTGATACGGAATATTTATCAACAAGTTCTGGGTATCTTCCGATGAACTTTTTTAGAAAAGGGACGAGACGTTCTTTGACATACCCCTGGTTCATCAATTTTCTGCTCAGACACTGGTGACGTTTTACAAAGTCTGAATAGGAGCTGCAAGCTCTTGAATACCTAATAAGTTGGGAAATGTATATTCCATATGCAGGTGAAGTTGGTATATTACTACTAAGGTGGGGGAAATTGATAATTTCAAAATTAAAATCGTCTCGTTTGTCAGAGATGACTGTGTATGTCAAATTCGAGGTATAAGTCTAAAAATGAGGCAGAGGAAGCCGTGTCTGTGGTCTCTTTAATTTCTAGTTCTGGTGGGTATATTAATGGAATCCAATCAGAAAAGTTCGGATTGTTAATGGAAAGAACATGATCAATATATCTGAAAGTGAAATTAAATAACCTGGCTTCTTTGATCTTCTTGTTTTTGACAAGTGTCTGAAGGAACTCCGATTCATATGAAAATAAGAAGAGGTCGGCAAGAAGAGGCGTACAGTTCGTTCCCATAGGAATGCCGACAATTTGTTGAAAAAGTCTACCTCCAAATTCAACAAATATGTTGTCAATAAGAAACTCCAGCATACTGATCACTTGTTCCTCTGTGTAGTATGTTTTACCCTTTTGTTCCTTATTAACAAAATATGCCTTATGGTATCCCAAAGTGATAAATTTATAGCGTATGCTACCATTTTTATGATGAAAAGCATTGTGAATTATTTCTTTTAGACGGGTTTTCAATTTCACATGGGGAATGGTTGTATACAAGGTTGAAAAATCAAAAGTTTTAATAGAACTAATTTCAGAAAAAGACCGAGATTTAAAATTATCCAGAAGTTCTTTAGAGTTTTTCAGAATCCACATATGGTTAATACCACTACGTGAGTAAACAGTTTCACAGTATATCTGAAGACCCTCTTTAACTGCGGACAGAATTTTAGTCAATCTAATGGACAATTCTTTAGTAGAACAAGCAGATGAGCCGGCAATGTACCGTTGTTTGTACGGATTTTTGTGAAAGAAACAATTGTTAACCAATGAGTCTACACATAAAAAGTAAAACAAACTTGGGAGAAGAATGAACACCAAACGAAACTATTCGAGCTTTATCCGCCATGTGAATCCACAAGTAGAAATGCACCAGAAAGGTCTACGACACAATTAGTTCATCTACTTTCAAATATTATCAGATGCCTATTCGGGTACCGATAGATTGTGGTGGATTCAGGATGCGTAGAAGGCATACGCCACCTTTTGATTTTAAATTTTATTATTTCATAGCCCAAAATCGTCCAAATTGTTTTAGCATCGCTAAGTTAGTATGTATTTCTTTAGTTTAATGAGTTACACCAATTTAAAAAAAGAAGTCCTGCTTTCGCACTTATAAAGATCTTTGACGGCAAATACATGTCCTGTGTCCCACTAAACACATAATGTTCAATGAACGTTGTGGATTGGTTCCTGTTAGGTTATTGCGGATCATAACGTTACACGAACGTTGTGAGTACGCTAAAATGAAACGTTACATGTTAACGTTCTAGGAACGTTTCTTTTTAACGGTGTGCGGTAATTTTACAAATAAAGGCAACAACAGTATACCGCTGTTCGAAATTCATAAATCGATTGAGAAAAAAAAAACCAAATCCGGGTTACAAACTAAAACTGAGGGAAACACATCAAGTATAAGAGAAGAACTACGACACAACAAAAACACAACATTAAACTGTAACACACACAGAAATGAACTATAATATAACGATGGCAATTATCCTGACTTGGTACAGAACATTTCAAGAAAAAAATGGTTGGTTGAACCTGGTTTTGTGGCATGCCAAACCTCCCGCTATTATTGCAATGTTAAATGACAACATGACAGGACTACAACACAAATAAATAGGAGAAGATATAGAACAGAGAAACACACGAATAATAGTTAACAAAGAGTACCGTCATCATTGTGTGCGGTAGTATCCTTATTTTTAAATTCAACGTGATATATCCGAACCAAACCATCATGTTATGCGGTAGTATTCATATCTCTGTGTTCAATGTGATATATCCGATACAAGCACTCACTGAAATGTAAGTGACAAGACATCTTCAATATATCTGAAAGTGGAATGAAATTAGTTTTTATTCCACATTTTTATGACGTTTTAGTATCAAGTGAAAAGTTAAAGACCATAGGATTTTCCCATATGAATAATTTGTATTTAAGGACTATCAAAATGTTAATTTCAACGACTGGTATGTCAAAAACAAGATATGTTATCCCCATGTTTTTTGTAATTTTTTGGTATAAGTTTGTAAAACCTATGCATGTCTATTTTTATTCAGATTTGTGGAGTAGTTGATAACAGACGCTTCGCCTTAAATTATTTCCATGGAAGAAGACTTATCGATTGTAATATCAATTGCGTTTTTTTTTTAAGTTTCTTATTTTAAACAAAATATATCTATTGTACTGTTTCCTCGTTGTCTTGTTCCAAACAAATGTTTAGGAAAGAGATCATAGTTGAATATTTGTAAATCCTTTTTATATACTGATTGGAGCTTAAACATGGTATCCAACGGTATATTGGAGTAAGCCTGTGTAATAAACATTGTCTTTTGGGCTTTCATGTCTTCGTTTTCAGATATATCACGTGCTTTGATAATACTCTTGAGTAATTTCGGAAAAGACAGGCTGAATGATTCTTTTGATGTGAAAGGAACTGGGATTGTTCGTGAAATTATTCCTCTTATTTGTAACTTCAGCCAAACACGTTTTATTCCAGTATGGCGGTCTATACATTTATCTGAATCCCTTCGATTTGCAAAATAAGCTTGTACAATATCATAAATAGCGTCCGATGTATATTCTTTCTTAAAATTTTCTGCAAAATAAGGATATGATTCCGCACCTATTTCTTTAAGTATTCTAGAAACATCGTTTTCAAAATTTTCCATTTTGCCAATAAAACTGTAACGAATTTTACACGGACGGCAAATGTCATTGGTTGGTATGATATGGTAGTCTCTCATTCTGGATGGAGTATTGATAATATAATCAACAAACTCATTAAATGTCACGTCATGTCCACATGTTGCGAATCCTCGGCTTCGTTTAGTTATTCCAATACCAAGATCATTCCAATAAAATGGATTTGGAGAAAATAGTTTATCTACGTAGAACGACAATACTCTTGAAAATGGATTTCTACTAAACATAAGATTTTTTGTATTTTTCAAAAATTTATATGCCTTTCGCACAGAAAACTTACTAAAATCATTTTTTAATTTAACACTGCCATCATTTGGTTTAAACACAAAAGGTGGTTTCCATAGATCTCTTTCTAAACACACCAATAGTCGTGTCCAAAATGTTGATGCCCCTTTTGGTACTCTACAAAACGTAACATTGTACTTTTTTAGTGGTAGAAGACTGTTTCTAAACATGTTATCAGGTATCTTCTGGTCATAAGAATAGTTGATTTTTGAACAGCGTTCTGTTACTCCGTTTCCTTGAGATATCTCATTTTCCTTCGTCACGGTTGTAAAATTCTGTCAAAAAGGTTTAAATTGTATGAGTTGTAAATAAATGAACTTATCAAAAACATATCTCAATTTACACAAGCTATCTGTGGGAGTTTCAGTACAGTTAGTAAACTATTAAATACTGTGAAGATTACAACCGATAAAAACTTAAAAGCTACATCCAAGCAAGGCTATCTACAATGAAGCAAGTAGGTTGCTTTATTCTATATATATAACTTATCAAAAACATATCTCACTTTACACAAGCTATATGTGGGAGTTTCAGTACAGTTAGTAAACTATTAATCTAAAAATGTTCTTGTATTATTTTAATTTTAGTTTCTTGTGTACAATTTGGAAATTAGTATGGCGTTCATTATCACTGAACTAGTATATATTTCTTTAGGGGCCAGTTGAAGGACGCCTCCGGATGCGGGAATTTCTCGCTACATTGAAGACCTGTTGGTGACCTTCTGCTGTTGTTTTTTTCTATGGTCGGGTTGTTGTCTCTTTGGCACATTCCCCATTTCCATTCTCAATTTTATTAAATACTGTAAAGATTACAACCGATAAAAACTTAAAAGCTACATTCAAGCAAGGCTATCTACAATGAAGCAAGTAGTGTTGCTTTATTCTATTGTGTTGTGTCTATTGTATGATTTACATTGACTACTTAATTTTTTTCTCTTTTTTTACTTGATGGAATTCTTTTTTTTTTAAATTTCAACTCATCTTCCCAATTATCATATGCATAATAAAATCTTTAGAATGATGACAGTGGATTTGTACACAGGGCCGAAATTGATTGGTGATTATGAAATACATAAAAAAAATCATTAGTATTACAAACAGTTCAACTCTTCGTAGATAAAAGACGCAAGACAACAAACAGACATACAAACGCATAAGTCGAAAGTAAACTCCCAACGACAAGGCTAAAAATTAAAAAGGCCAAAACTCAAACAATGGTAAACAGTACATAAGACGATGACTTAAAGTAGATTATGAAAAAAATCAGATAACAATCTACATTATGTAAGCTAGTAGTTCCAGAGCTGATATGTAAAGGGTACAAATATCATTTTACTGGTTTAGTTTATAATTTGACAATCACAAACAGCTTGATGAGACTAGGGGACCCTGTTTGACTTTGTTTTTGATTCGGTCAAAATGGAATAATAAGGTCCTTGATGGGTGCAAATAGCGAAACTTTTTACTCTCTATCACTTCAATATACTAAATGTCAAGTTGATTGTCCCAAGTCAGGAGCCTTTGGCCTTTGTTAGGTCTTGCATGTTTTTTTTTTATTTAGTTCATTTATATGTTTTGGAGTTTAGTATGACGTTCATTTTAAATGAACTTGCACACATTTTTAACATCGTTAGAAAACAGCTGTGGCCTTACTCCGGGTGCGGAATTTTCGGGCTGCGTTAAAGACCCATTGATGGCCTTCGAATGTTTTCTGCTCTTTGGTCGGGTTGTTGTTTTTTGGACATATTCCCTTATTTCAATACTCAATTTTAAGTTAATTCGTTCGGAAAACTTTATAATAGCATATAAGGACCATCGTTTTGGTATATTGAGCTTACACTCGAAAAAAAAAGTATTTAGCTTCATAAATCTGATTATTCAGTATTTCAGTATAGTAATGTCAATCAGTATTAAAGTAAAAATTGATTTACGTTCAGTTATACTACGTGCTTTGTATATACGACCAGTAATGTACTTAAGCAAATTTGGGGAGACGAAGTATAAGAATTTTTATGATTTTAAATAATTATAAGAAAACGATCAATGAATGACTAGCACAGACAATCATCAAAGGAAAAGTAAATACATGGATCAAATAGAAGTCTTGTCCATTGAATACATGACTACGATTCACTTAGTTTTATTATGTTTTACATGTCAAGGGCTAGTAAATATAAATGACTCTTAAATTATTCGTAAGTTGTGGTTTGCGAGAGCACAAAGACTGCGATAAGAATCTTTTAAGAGCGTTAAAAGAATCATTCTAACCTCGCTCTTTTCTTTATTTATTTTTGAAATACTAAGGCTTTTCTATCTCAGGTATAGATTACCTTAGCTGTATTTGGCAAACGTTTAGGAATTTTTGGTCCTCATTGCTCTTCAACTTCGTACTTTATTTAAACATTTCTTGATTCGGGCGTCACTGATGAGTCTTTTATAGACGAAACGCGCGTCTGACATAAGTGTAAAGTTTTAGTCCTGGTATATATGATGGGTATATTTACAACCACTGGGTCGATGCCACTGCTAGTGGAGATTTATTTCCTCGAGGGTATCACCAGCCCAATAGTAAGCACTTCTGTGTTGACTTGAGTTATCATTGATATGTTCATAATAATACATTAACTGTTAACAAAACTTTGAATATTTGAAATACTTAGGCTTTTCTACCTCAGGAATAGATTACCTAAGCTGTATTTGGCAAAACGTTTAGGAATTGTTGGTCCTCAATGCTCTTCAACTTCGTACTTTATTTAAACTTTTTTTATTCGAGCGTCACTGATGAGTCTTTTGTAGACGAAACGCGCGTCTGGCGGAAGTGTAAAATTTTAGTCCTGGTATCTATGATGAGTTTATTTAGTATCGTTAAAGATTACCACACTTAAAGACATTCATTTTATAGGTACTTTTTTCCTGTGGTAGTATTCTTTAGAATAATCGTGAGCGTTTCTTTTTCTTGATTTAATCAAGCAATCAATTATTAACTTGTTCATTGACTGATATCTTTTTAAAAACCTCCGGGGAATCTTAGATTAGAACAAAAACTTGGTGCATACGTACTGAATTTTCTCCGTTCCAGTTGCACTTCAGTATGGCTACGGTGAAGGAATTTCATGAGTTTGTTTTAACCTTTATACAAGAGAGGCAAAGATAATCAAGGACATTACAACTCAGAAGTCGAACATAAACTAACAACGCCATTGAAGAAAAAAGAACAAAATCTAAAAGACCAGCAACAGCATACAAAAGTCAACACAACGTACGAAACTAAAGACTGAGCAACACAAACCCCACCAGAAAAACAAAACATTTTTCGAATGAATTACTTCAAAAGAGGGGCAGAACCTACCAGAGGGACAATCAAACTCATAAATCGAAAATAAACTGACAACGCTATGGGTAAAAATGGAAAAGACAAACAGACAAATAAAAGTATACAAGACAAAACATTAAAAAATAACGCCTAAGCAACACGAACCCCACCAAAAACTGGAGGTGGTCTCAGGTGCTCCGGAAGGGTAAGCAGATCCTGCTCCACATGTGGCATTCGTCGTTTTCCAATTCCAAACATAAAGACTAATTGACAAAATGTCTTACATTGTTTCATGAAAAAGAATGATAAGCGTAAAAAAAGAAACATTGTCTTAGGAAGGGACAAATCATACATTGTAAAACAAAAACAATCTCATGTTAAACAACATCTATATTAACAACATATGTGTTACGTATTTGAAGAACATGTTTTCAACAATCAGTCGACAACTGTGCTCCTCGTCGACTTATCCTTTATTCATGTGAGGAAGACTTCATACATTCGCGTCTTATGAAAAATTAAAAGAAGCTAGCATTATCTTTTCACTTCATGTTCCGCTATATGAATGGTGTTCTCTTACTTAATTAAGTGATGACAATTGTTCATTCTACAACTTATGGGTTTATTGGTCAAGTTTAGAAAAGTATACACAAAGTTTCCAGATGAAAAATTGTTCGAACTTACCAACACTTCATTGTGTTGTGAATGGTTTAAACTGGGTCGGTGTTTTTTCAGAAGCCATTCAACACTTGTTTCTGAAACGATGAAGTGAAAATGCAAAGTAGATATAAACATTCATATTTTATGGTAAACAACCGGAATTAATCTGTGCTTTCAATTGCAAGTAATTGCAATATATCAATGAAGAGGCATTTTTTTTCGTATCTATCATTCAAGGTTTTGAAATTTTACAGAAAACTTTACGATATACATTAATATTTGGACATCTTCAAATAGATTTTCATATATCTTATAACTTGGTCTATCACAAATGTATGTATCTAAAAACAAAAATACTAAATGACTAATTGCAACTATTATGTGAGATGTGAAATTAATTTTAATTTGTAAGACGAATAGATAATTTTCAGATATCCCCATCTGGGCGCAAAATAAAGGCAACAGTAGTATAACGCTGTTCAAAACTCATAAATCCATGGACAAAAAACAAAATCGGGGTAACAAACTAAAACTGAGGGAAACGCATATAAGAGGAGAATAACGACACAACATTAAAATGTAACACACACAGAAACAGACTAAGCATTCGACAAAATCCTACGAGAATAACAAATATAACATCAAAACCAAATACATGAATTTGGGATAGATAAGTACCGTGACACGTCTTATAGTAATGTGTATTCACACTCAAAAATAAGAGAAAACAAACGACACAACGGAAACACAACGTTAAAATGTAACACACACAGAAACGAACTATAATATAACAATGGCCATATTCCTGACTTGGTACAGGACACTTTTAAAGGAAAAAATTGGGGGTTGAACCTGGTTTTGTTGCATGCCAATTCTCCCTCTTTTATGGTCATGTGAAATATAACAAGACAGTTGGGCTAAATCTGTGAACGTTTACATTTAAAAATAAATAATTTATGTTCTACCTGTTAAGTTGAATTTTGAATAACAGATAAAATTTGCCATTATCAATTCAAGGCATGATCCTGGTACCTTTGATAACTGTTTACAGCAGTAGGTCGATGCCACTGCTGGTGGACGTTTCGTCCCCGAGGGTATCACCAGCCTAGTAGTCAACATTTCGGTGTTGACATGAATATCAATAATGTGCTCATTTAATAAATTTCATGTAAACAAAACTTTGATTTTTTTCGAAAAACTAAGGATTTTTTTATCCCAGGCAAAGATTATCTTAGCCGTATGTGGCACAACTTTTTTTGGAATATTGGATCCTCAATGCTATCAATTTTGTACTTCTTAGGCTTTATAAATATTTTGATATGAGAGTCACTGATGAGTCTTATGTAGATGAAACGCGCGTCTGGCGTACTAAATTATAATCCTGGTACCTATGAAATATATGAAAGTATTATTAGAATATTGGTTGTTTTTTCTAAAAGCAAGAAATAATTTCTGTCATTATCAAGATACAACCTACAACTCATCAAAACTTCGATCTTTGGAAAAACCGTGCTTTGTTGAACAGAAAAGTGTAATTCTAACTTATGAAATTGAGTTTGTTTTTAGTTAGGGTCAGGCAGTATCACAATATCAAAGTTTTTATGAGCTGTCAGGTTAGAATAGAAGATTCGAAACAATATATTTGAAAAATCAATTGACATTTGTTTATATTGTAATCAGTTGTCCTTCCCACAAGCAGTTTTTTTAGATATAATTTCGTGTTTTAAAATCTTTTCTCACTCAAAATCTAACTTCCATCTCGGCGTGGTGAACAGGAGCAGGCACTGTTTACTGAATAGTAGGAGTTAAAACAAACCCAAGAACATGTCATATATAGAATGACAATAATTTCATATCAAATATTAATAGACTATAAAGTATAGTAGATAATTACCTACACGTATGATATTGTTCTATTATATGTCATTATGATATATTTCTATTATGAATTACAATATACGTTGAACAACAAACGTCAAAATCATTCAATCGCGTAGTGGAATTAACTATTTTTGAATTCTTATAAATTCTATATATAACTTTTGGACTAGTTTAAATCTCGGTCTATTTCTGAAATTTATTCTTACATACTTTTGATTTTTTAACCCTGTATGCTAACATTTCTATGTAAATTTTAAAATTGTTTGTATGCACATTGAACGACAAATT
This sequence comes from Mytilus galloprovincialis, assembly GCF_965363235.1. Lineage (NCBI taxonomy): Eukaryota > Metazoa > Mollusca > Bivalvia > Mytilida > Mytilidae > Mytilus > Mytilus galloprovincialis. The sequence goes on from NC_134840.1 coordinate 91,263,022, forward strand.
TATGTGACGTATAAAATTTTCTGACGTCAGACACTTAAATCAATGAATATGTTCGTAGATAGTAGATGTTTTTGTGTTCTGTTAAATTGTTCCTTTTAAAATTGTTATACGATGATGACTGATGTACCCATATTTTGACTATTTTATTTATTGTGTCTGTTTATTTAACGCATCAATGTAAATATATCGGAAATTGATGTGACTGTCATTAAAGTGAGAGGGTTAGCGCTATAGAACCAGGTTTAATCCACCATTTTCTACATTTGAAAATGCCTGTACCAAGTCAGGAATATGACAGTTCTTGTCCATTCGTTTTTGATGCGTTTTGTTATTTGATTTTGCCATGTGATTATGGACTTTCCGAATTGATTTTCCTCTAAGTTTAGTATTTCTGTGATTTTACTTTTTAAATGAACATGGAAGAATTAGCCATAATATAGACTTTTGAATTTGGTGCAAATGACTGTCAATGTTCCAAATATAACATATCACTAAGCCAAATGTGCATCTCTCAGAAATCCGGCTGTTATTCTGAATTGTTTACAGTAGTTGAAGATTTACATTTTAACAAAACAGTGTAAACAGGGCTCATATTTTATCTAAATAAAAGTTACAAACATGACAAAATAAAGTAAAGTATTTATCTTTTGTTTGAAAATTCAGATAAATCACAAAAACTGTATATGTTATAAATCCAAAAGCAATGACTCTTCTATATCTTCCAACTGCGTCCATTTTTTTAAAGAAGGGCATTCGCAACACTACATAGTATTACTGTAATCAAGATCCTCTAAAATAATTATATGCATTCTCTTTCGTCCAATCGTTCCTAAAAAAAAACAGGATTGAATATTATTCTATTCCTTTGCCCCATTAAAATTGCTTAATATCTTTTTATCATATTTGGCGTTTCAATAACCATCTTGAAAGTAAATGAATATTCTTAGCAAATTGTGAATAAAGATGAATCAAAATTACCAATTGTTCACCTTACTCCAGCAGGAAATGCGACAGAACATTTAGTTGATGTTAGTACATCTCACTTCAGTTTAACTGCATTATTTACTACATGCGATAAAACATTCGATACGGAAATCGAAGAAATTGACAAATGTCTATTAAAGGTTTATCTATCGCTAGATGAAAGTGAATAGTTCGTGTTGTAAAATAAAGCATGTTAAAACTACTACCTCAACCAGGATTTATAAATTAAATCGAAATTGTTCTCGATGAATATGTTTTGTTTATATTTTCGTCTTCTTTGTATGTATTGTATTACCTTTAATATCATTGTAAGCAGCTATTATTATTCCTGTTATAATCATAAGTTATAGCCATTTAATGTAGAGTGCGAAAGGATGTTTTACATACAACGCATATATATCATGTAAGATAGTCCTATGACGACACTGACTAGGACTTGTTTTTAGAACACCTTTCATTTACAGTCTTCGAGGTATCATAGGATGATCCAGGGTAGGATATGCATGTCGTAGGATATTCGAACATGTCGTATGGTGCTGTCGAGAATCAAACCCCTCAACTTTGCTAACTCGCTATAACGACTTAACTATTTCATTATCACACATATTTTACTCCTTATCAGGACTTAGACAACTCGTTGTAACGATTTAGATAACTCGTTGTAAAGACTTGGTCACTCGTTATAACGATTTACATAACTCGTTTTAACGATTTGGTCACTCGTTAAGATAACATTACTTAATCGTTAAAGATTCTTCGCCTCAAGCAATAGTTGATATCAGGGTTTCCCCTGGGTCAATTATTTTTTTCGCCACCTCTTTCGCCAAAACAATATAATTTTCGCCACTTTATTATTTTTTTCGCCAAGTAACACAAATATATTTTTCTTTTAAAATTTTCCTTTTTTTCCTAGCCCCCCCCCTAAATAAGAGGTGGTTTTTACAACAAAAGAACACATTTTATCACTTGAAATTGATCCCTCGAGTAAGGTGTAGTCATTACATTAAAGAGTTACTCTCATGCCAACCATTTGAATAGATTTCTTCATAACGACAGTATTCTTTTCTTGACAATCGTAAATAAGTAAAACTAGTTGCTTGAATCACGTTTGTCACTAAAACGACTTTAAAGAACCCACTCAAATTAATTATCTATATAAAAGTTAAATGATAAAGATTTAAATCAGAGACCTTTCTTGCTTTTGGACATTTTTCGTCATAACAACAGTTTTCTTTTCTGGACTATCATTAAAAGAAGGAGAGGAAGCGTAAACATTTTGCTTCAAACCTCGAGCTTCAAACACGTGCGTCGCGAAGTGGTTAATAAATCTCTTTTGTGACATGTGACAGAAGCCATTTAACCATATCATTTTGGCAAATCATACAATCAACACCTTTATTAATTAGTCCTTTGATGTCAATAGGTATAAATGCAATCAGCTGATTATTGATTTTCTGTCAAAATCTTAACGAGTTCAAGGTGAATTCCGAGTATTGTCTGATTGGTAAAGTCAGAGAAAAGTAAATAAACAAGATGGCTGAAAATAAATCGTTAAATATATTTCTTTCGCCAATGACGAATTTTAATCGCCACAATTATTATTTTTTCGCAGCGGAAACCCTGGTTGATATCTCTGGAACAAAGAAACTTGCAATTGTTGTTTGTGCATTTAACGGAGGAAAATAGTCAGGTGAAGTAATCATCGAAATGAAGACATATTCGAACAATACAGGTTATGGTTCCATACAATGTCGATAATATTTGGCATTTCAAGTTTTATTTCATTTATACAAACCTTCAAAAATACGAGCCGGAATAATCATACAATACCTAATAAAATAATACACACGCTAAAACATTATAAATATATTAATAATAATTTACTTACTTTTATCTAAATGGAACTACTAATCATTTTTTAATTCCAAATATATTTATGTCTGGTGTTTAAAACGTGTATAGAAATATTATATTTTGACCCTCAACTTTAATAACAATGATTATTGATTTTTCAAATGACATAATGACAATCAAAAGTAATGCCTCATTTAATTAAAACCCAATGTTTACAAATGTGCACAGGGATATCTTGGTATACATGTCTTTAATTTTACATAAAGGCAACAGTAGTATTACGCTGTTCAATAGTCATAAATCGATTTAACTGAAAGAAATTCAGGCTACAATCCAAAACCGAAAAGCAACACCTCAACTATTAGAGGAAAACAACAGCACAACAGAAACACGGAACTGCTACGAAAAACAAAAGACAACAAATTTAGAAACGCATTAACACATGGGATTTTATGGACATATAAATTCGTATAAAAGAGGGACGAAAGATACCAAAGGGACAGTCAAACTCATAAATCGACAATAAACTGACAACGCTTGGCTAAAAATGAAATGAATAGAAAAAGGAGGAGAAAAAAAAGAACATATGACACAGCATAGAAAACTAAAGAATAAGGAACACGAACCCTTCCAAAAACTAGGGGTCATCTCAGGTGCCCCGGAAGGGTAAGCAGATCCTGCTCCACATGTGGCACCCACCGTGTTGCTTATGTTATAACAAATCCGGTAAATAGTCAAATTCGGTAGGTCACATTCATGAAAGGGAAGGAGATTGTAGTTACGACGTAAGGAACATATCCGATATCAAATGTGAAACGGTTATTCCATAACGGTCAACCAACTCGTGATGTCGTCCGTAAAATATTTCTTTGGACTTAAACAAGATTTATATCTTTGTGCTGTTTATATTCCCCCTTTTTCATCATCACACTATGATAGTGACTTGGAAAATCTTGAAAATGAAATTAGTTTATTTTCTATTGAAGGACACATTATTTTAATAGGGGATTTTAATTCTAGAACTGCAATGAAAGCAGACTACATAGAAAATGACTCAGATGAAATAAATAATTTTGATGGTATTGACCTTCTTCCAGAGAGCTATATAACTGATATTGAAATCAGAAGAGTAAACCAAGATAGCACTTTGAATACATTGGGGAATAGATTACTTGAATTATGTTCGTCCTCAAGGCTACGTATACTCAATGGTCGATTTTTGGGAGATTCCCTGGGATATTTTACTTATATGTGTAATGCTGGGTTCAGTACAGTTGATTATGCTATTGCAAGTGAGAGTCTCCTGCCTGAGGTAAAATACTTTAAAACAAATGACTTTACATATTATCAGATCATGTTCAAATAAACATATATATGAATTGTTCTATTATATCAGATACATGTATGAAGAAATGTTTAGATGAAAAGAGATGGCATTTGATAAAATCATACAAATGGACAGAATTGTCATCTTCAAAATTAATTGATGTTCTATCAACAGAAAATGTTAAAAAGGAAATTTTAGATTTAGAGATGCAACATTTTGATAGCAATAAACTAGGCGTTGATGGTGCAACTGAAAAACTTACCAAAATTATACAAACTATTGCAGAAAATACATGTAAAGTCATATCTAAACCAACAAAAAAGAAAAAGAAAAAAATTAAACAAGTATGGTCAGATAATGTAGTATATGAAACAAAAAGACAAATAAACTTTTTAGGAAATAAAATCAAGAATAACTTAAATGACAAAAGTTTAAAACCTAAATATTTTGAATTATGTAAAAAACTAAAAAAAATTATTAAACAGAAAAAATTTGAATATCACCAAAAACTTTATAAATCACTTTCAGATAATTTTAAAAATAATCCAAAAGAATACTGGAATATTCTAAAGGCAATAATAAAGAAACCAAATATTGAAGAAGATATTCCTGAAAATATAATCATAAAACATTTCCAGGATCAGGGTACACCAGCCTCATATGATAAATCCTTTGTAAATAAACTGGAACGTGAACTAAACATTCTAGAAGATAATATTGAATTGAATATGGAAACTGATGCACCAATTACATTTGCTGAGGTAAAATTGGTCATTTCAAACCTTAAAGTAAACAAATCAGCAGGCCCAGATAGAATTGTGAATGAAATACTCAAACACTCACAACCTGTGATAATTAATTTGATTTTAAAGACAAGTAATTATCCAGATTCTTGGAAATTATCTTTCATGATCCCTTTACATAAAAAAGGTGACAAATTAGACCCTAATAATTATAGAGGAATTTCTCTTATAAGTAATATACCAAAATTTTTTAATGCCATATTTAATAATAGACTAATCAAGATTGTTGACAAACAATTAAGTGATTGTCAGTTTGGTTTTAGAGAAAATCACAGAACAGCTGATATCATCTTTTTATTAAAGTCCTTGATAAATAAATATTTACATAAAGAGAAAAAAAAAAGATTTATGCCTGCTTCATAGATCTGAAAAAGGCTTTTGATTCAGTATGGAGAACTGCTTTACTTTATAAATTATGTAAAATGGGAGTTGGCAGGTCTTTTTACAGAGTTTTAAAACAACAATACTTAAATACTAAATCATCTTTAAAATATAAAGATTATGTATCAGAATATTTTAATATTGCTAGAGGGGTTAAACAAGGAGACACACTAAGCCCCACTTTATTTAATGTCTTTATAAATGATATTGAAAAAATTTTGAGGGAAATGATTCAAGTCCCCTTAAGCTTATAAATAGTATTTACTATAAGAATAAAGCCATAGAGAGTGTAACAGAATATTCATTTTTGGGAATGTTGATAAAATGTAATGGAAATTTGTCACAAAGTACTTTAGAGTTGACAAAAAAGGCAAAAAAAGTATTTTTTGCAATAAAATCCTATACTAAATCATTGAATAATCTACCTATAAAAGTAGCAAATAATCTTTTTGATTCTTTAGTAAAACCAATTATGACCTATAATTCAGAAGTAACATATTTGGATACATATATTTCTTTTCATCGAGCCAATAACAGAGCCTTATCTTCAGGAAAAGAAATTAATCAACTTGATTTTATAGACAAAACCCCCATTGAAAATATGCATCTTAAATTTTGTAAATCTACTCTAGGAATAAGAAAAAATGCATCCAATTTAGGAGCAAGAGCTGAATTAGGGAGATTGCCTATCGAATGTTTTATTAAAACACAAACCCTTTTATATTTAGCTAAACTATATAATGATGCGGCCACTTTCATTTTTGACAAAAAACATCTGAAAAGTGACATTTTTCTGCATATTTGGTAGATTTTTCATATTTAAGCTTGAATCGGATCGTTTTTAATGACTATTCCAGTTAAAATCTTTCACATTGACTAATTGAATCAAATGAAATAGACACTTAAGTGTTTAAAAAGTGGTCAAAATCTTTCGTTAGATGAACCTGAAATTTGAGGCCAAAATGGGTCCTTACCGGACCTACTCCTTTGTAGGCCTAGGTACGGGTTATGCTTGACTTGTTGTAGTATGTGTTCATTTAAACTGTAGATTTTATGGCTTTTGTTACTGATGCTTAGAATGTATTTTTTGGCATTGAACCGCATTCCCCAGTACATCCACAATGTACAAGCTTCTGACAAAATAATGAGGCCTTAGAAAGAATTATTTAAAATTTAACCTCTTTGTACCTTCGCCATTCATTAGCGCCTGAACTGGGTAGAGTCAGTTCCAAGCTCGACCCCTAAACACCCGCCTTAATATATTGCACGTTTTACATGCTGGAAAAAACTAGACCAAGTTGAGAGAATACCCTCAATTATTCTTTCCTTTTGCGCAAATAGTTATTGTCTTGATTCGTTAACCATGTTAACCCCATCTGATAAGTTTGTGTGATCTTACAGTTAAACTTCGATGATTTCGGCTGATCAATCATCATTCTTTATGTCAAAGTCACATCTTCAAATGCCATCAATGTCTCCCACGCAGTCTTTTTTTCCTTTTCAAGCAATCAGAGAACCATATCACAACTGGTAAAGACATGGATCACAATAAGTGTGTGTAAACACTCATTGCCAGGTGCATTTGAAAGGTCATTGATATATATTTATCCAAAGCTCGTCTGCCTATGTCACGGAATAGCGAAACAATAACGACTATTCGAACCATGACTCATGCAAGTTTGTGTTTCATTGCATCAGACACATGCACCATGATTCTATTGTCAGCCTCTTAATGTGAAAATGGTGATAAACTTGAAATACATCTCGAGGTAGATAAGATAGAATATCCTGAGCATTTTTTATAAGAAGCAAGAGCTACATTTAGGGGAAAGGGAATACACAGGCGAATCCAGAGTCAAAACAAGATTGCGACAATAAGAAAGAACTTTTAAGTTTTCATTGGCAACCGCTTGCTCAATAGATTTTGAGGAAAGGTAGTTGTAGCAACAATTGTTCAGGATGGTCTGTGTTATCCACCACATGGTGATGTTTCAAGCTTAGCATCATGTTCATGTGAAGAGGCTGACACTTGAAACAAGATGCATGTGTCTGATGCAGTGAAACACAGAGTTAACTGAGTCATGACTCGAACAGTTGATACTTATGTTGCTGTCATTGCTGTTTCGCTTTTCAGTGTCATAGGGGCAGACAAACTTTGGCTTTCATTTGGAAGTGGGAAAAGCTTCAGATATATATTTATCCATGACCTTGCAAATACACTAGGCATTGAGAGATTACACATTTGCCGGAAAAGGAACTGCGTTGGTGACATGGATGGTGTTTAAATATGTGACTCTATCATTTAGAATGATGATTGATCAGCCAACATCACCAGATATGGATTTGACAATGGCATTGCAATTGATAGAACGATACGTGGTTTTGTTGTAAGATCGAACAAACTTATCAAATGGGGTTAATGAAGAGAAAATACTTATTGAGGCTATTCCCACGACTCAGTCTAGTCTTTTTCTGCAAGTAAAACGTACAATATACCATGGCGGGTGCGAATGAGTAACAAGCTTGGTATTGGTTCCTATGCTACCTAGTCCATCGCTTATAAATGGCGAAGGGGAAAATATGATCCATGGGAACCCTTTTGGACAACTCTTTGTGAGGCCTCTTCATCTTAATAGCAGCTTGTACATTATAGATGTATGAAACAATACCATAATCTTTGTAAATTTGGAAAATAAGCTCTCCGATTGTGAATACACATGTATTTGCGGCCATCAATAAGTCATTCTAAAGATTTTTAAGAACTTTAGTGATTTTATTTTGTTTTAATCAATCTATCCAAAACTCTATATCGAAGATATGGATTGAGGACTCATCTTTACGCCATATTAGTTTTTTTTACCGGAAGTGTTAATTTAACATATAAAGCTGAATAGAAATAGTGGTTTTTAGGATGACTTAAAGCCAAAAGTTAAATGACCAGCTGAAAAAAACCATTTTATTTACATTTTGAAAAAAGTTGAATATTGAAATGAAAAATTATCAATATTTCTATGTCCGCCATATTGGATATAACCGGAAGTAAGGGTTTTATAGACATATGTCCTATACATTGTATCCATGAGAAGCACCAAAGAAAGGTTCCTGCACAATATAATGATAGTAGCAATACTTTAAAACACATTTCAATTACCCTCCCTAAAAATAAGCTTATTCTAGTACTATATCCGCCATGTTGAATTTTACCGGAAGTAGGGTTTTTAAAGACATCTTATTTATATCATATATCCAAAAGTAGTACAAAACAAAGGTGTGTATCAAATATAATGATAGAAGGATGTTAATAACACCTTTTCACATACTAGCCTTCGATATTGGGCTAATTTAAGTATGATGTCCGCCATTTTTGATTTTACCGGAAGTGAGACATTTTTTTTCGAATGCGTCCCTATCTGAAATGAAAGAGAAATAGTTGAGGAAGGTCTATGCCAAATTTCATGCTTGTAGCAGGATGTGCACAATTTTTCACAAAGCCGCCGTACTATAATACTAAAATAACGAGGTCCAATTTTTCAGCCGTCATCGGGTAAAAACGACAAATCAAAGAATTTAACTTTATTTATAGCTAATATAGGACAATGGTGTAGATTGAAATTCACACCACTACAGACCCTTTTGTTTTCCAAATAATTAATATTGCCAATAATTAACAAGTTCCGGGTCGAATCCGATACCGATACCAATAGTATATTCACCTGTTACCTATTACCTTATTTGTACGTTCCTCATCTGACAGGCGCACCACCAAACGGTGTATTCAGGATTTTGCTATATACACGGGTCATAATCACAGGGTTGACACTACTAAATTCAATCATAGTCAAATTGTTCCCTATTGTAGTATTTTAATCAGTAAGACTTTCTAAGATAATAATACGAAAACTTAAAATCAGGACTTAAAATAAGGCGTATAGGTGCAGTTTTCAATTTGTTAGCGGGCATGGCGAATCAAAGAATTCAACTTTATTCATAACTAATATAGGACAATGCTGTTGATTATGATAATGTTTATATTAAGCACTTGTCGAGTTCTCTCACCGCAGTCCCGTAACATTGCTCACAGCCATGTAAGTCAATAAAAAGCGCAAGTCAAGCTAAAGGACAAGGTATATAAGGGCCGTATTTGGCCCCCTATTTTGTCAAAAAATCATTTTCATCTTATAAATGAACTGAGCATCATAAAATATCTTAATATATTTGTTCTTCAATACCACATGCCCAATTTGTATGGCAGAAACCTGATTTGGGGTTGGCTAAATTGTGTTGATAACGTCAAAAGATAGAAAAATGTCCATTTGTGGACTGCAATCCTTCATTTTTAAAGGCCTCCGCCAACGTGAGCCACAGAAATAATTAGTGATAAAGATGGCATATACCGGATTTTCCGAATATGAAAAGAAATTATTGGCTCACATTGGCGGCGGAGATGCTAAAAAATCTCTCGTAAAAAAAACCAACAATGTGTGTCAAAATAGTAGTATCGGATCGAAATCGGAGAAAGAGCTGAAAATATCCGCATTCGGCTGTTACGGCAAGACACCCTCAACTAAACCAAGAATACTTCGATATGTGCTCAAGGTTTTCAGTTGTAGGATTTTGCCATTATTCAGTTTCAAATTGTAATTTTTTATCTTTATATCAAGGTGGAGTGTTTTATCGATTCAAACATGATCAACACTTTACATAGTGAAAACATATGCACTCGGCACACACGATAAACAGGCGTTTTGCAAGTGTCCCCCTCATTAAATAAATCGAAAAAAGTTTGAAATTTTTTTTCCTTTCTTGGGTTCTTTGGAATAATGTGTAAATTCGGGACAAGATACCTTGGGTCGAGTTTGTAATTGCATACGACTTTGCAAAAGACCACCGCCGAAAAGAACAAGTTAATTATGTTAAATATTAATGTGAATGTGTTTTGTTTTGAGTACACATCGTCTCATATAAAGGAACAAATTGAGAGCTAGGCCCGGGGAGGTAGTTAGCCCTAGTCCCAGATTTCTTTTTTCATTTCTATCATGACTTACAGTATGCCAATAAATACATACATTTACCACATCTGAGATATTGTGGCAACGTAGCGTAGTGGTATCGCATCGGCTTGTGAATGCCGCGATTTACGATCGAATCTCATAAGGTGTGTATTTTTGTCCAATACGTTTTTCTTCTAATAATAATTAAAAATATTTCAACGAGATAGAATGGCTGGAGTATTTGTTTTGATTATAATAGCTATCAATCTAGTTGGTTGTCAATACACATTCTTTTATAGTATTTTTCAATGGGATGTTTAGGGACATTCTTCACGGTTCTAGTCTCACTTACAGTGTTTCTATATATGCCGCTGATTTCCGCTGTTTGTGGGTGGTTTAGTTTTAACAAAAAAAAGCTGTAGAAGCTTTTTGGAAAAATTATATTTAATATACATCATGTAGTTTCAAACGCACATGAATTTTTAATGGTGTAACTTTTGTCAATGGATAGCAGACAGATGTCCTTTCAAAATGATTTTTGGATTTCAAAAATTGAAATGAATAATAATCATGACATGATAAAAAGGTATAAAAAAAATCATGGCTACTCTGATCATTATGATATGTAATGTTTGCTATAATATATATATATTACTCGCAAACTCTTTTTCAATTTATAACTTTACATCTAACCCTGTCTTTTTACAAATATGAAATTGGCATCCTGAAAATATAAACCATGGGCGCAACATAATGCAATACATGGACTGTCCTGTGTCTGTTCTCAGTAAATGGTATAGTTATTTTGTTGTATACCATTAAAGACTTAATGATTTTTGTATTCAAAGATCAAATCACTTTTTAAGGGACCGGGAACATTTTTTCGTCCGTATAATATTATCATATGTTGTTGTTTGGTGCTTGTTGTTTATTTCTTGACCAATTTCAATGTGATTTAATTCCGGGGGTTCTTTAAAATGCTGCATCTAACTGTGTTTTTATGTTTTTGGATTCAAGGCCCCGTGTTTAAATTGTTCTTAACGTGAGGTTTAAAGGTCCAAAATTAAACTTCGTTTAATTTCATCAAACATTAACATGTATGCCAAAAATATCCGTGAATATATATTTGTCTATTTTGGGCCCCCTTCATATCGGTCTACAATGAGGTCTAAAGGGTCCAAAATAATATTTTTTTTTGGTTTTACCAAAATAAAATTTTTGCGGTTCTTTTGATGAGCTGAATCTGTATGTGTATTATGATATTTGATTTTGGAACTGGTTTTCAAATTCGTGCAAAACAGGGTTCAAATTTAATTCTTCAAAAAAAAGTGAATACATGGGATACTTGATCTGTATGTTACCGTTTATATAGATTTTAGATTTTAGGCCATGTTTTCAAATTATTTTACATTGAGGTCTGAAATAAGACTTTCTTTGATTTCATAAAAAAATGAATTAGTGGGGTTCTTCGATTTGCTGAATCTAACAACATATAGAAATCGGAGTCCAAAAATGATGTTATGTATCGTTATGAACAACCATAGAATAAAAGTTATGTATCTGCTGACCCTTCCGGAGCACATGAGACCACCCCCAGTTTTTGGTGGGGTTCGTGTTGCTTATTCTTTAGTTGTATATGTTGTGTCATGTGTACTATTGCTTGTCTGTTTGTCTTTCTCATTTTCAGCCATGTCGTTGTCAGTTTTTTTTCATCAATTGATGAGTTTGACAGCAGTGATTTTCCTAGTATTTAGGGGAAGGAGCCCATGGCCCATGCAATTGAGAATAAAGCTCGTGAAATGTTTGATTGTGGGAAAATATTGTTACAGGCGGGCGAGTAGGGGTCGAGTGTACTTTTAATTCCGTATGATTGATTATTGATAGTGTTCCTTTACTTAACCTTGTTTTAAGTGTAGTTTGTTGACTCCAGCATAATCATATATAAAATGATGAATCCAGCGTAAAAGAATGACTTTTATTCTTGTCCAGTATGCATATATATATATCTCTCAATAAATAACGCATGCAAATATCAGCAATAACATAGTATAATCATAAATTGGAACAGTAAGATGCTGGCCTTCCGAACCCCAGATGTAACTTATATATACAGATTTACAAGTCTTTATCCTATCAATCATACAATAATGAGAGAATGAAATATACTTATTTCATTAAATTACGATATTAGAAAGTTGTCAACGTGGTGGGACATCGTATCTTTACATCTTTAATAATTGTATAATTTGCCAAAAACTGCTATTAGAAATTGTAAATATTGAACTGGTTCCTCATCTTTTCAAATATGAAGCCACTTCCTGTTGAAGACCTGCTTAAGCGGGAATATTTATAAAAACGGTATTTGGTTCCTAGACGTCCTTATGTAAGCTTTTAGTTTAATATTCCAAAAGATGTAAAAAGATAACTATAGACTTGAAATGCTATCGCATAGCTTAAGGTAAAATAGCTTTATATCGAAATGCATCCTGTACCTAAATAGCTTGGTTGACATTAAGGGTTGTTTTGTTTATTGTACTGCTCTGCTTGATAGCCAGATACGATATGCCAAAGTGCTAGTGCGACGCCGTATTTATACTTGACGGTGAAATACATCCGCGACTCACAGAACTGAAAATCTACAATAACTTTGAAATACCAAGGAAAACTCTGGCTCATGTCCCAAAATGTCGTTATAAATCCATAAAATCGCGAAAGTTTGCCTTTAATTCCAATAAATAAGTGACATAATAAATATAAACCTTAAAATTCCATACTCTTAGCCTTATCACCTACGTTTCTATCTGACGTCATTGAAATCACAAAATAGTTCCTTAACGGCGCTTCACAAAAACGTACTTAACGTAATTATATCTTATTATTAAATATCCTACACAATAAAAGGAAGGCCAGCAAGTAATTAAATCATATCTTAATAATACTTTTATGTATTATTATAACTTTATAAAGAAGTACCGTTACCCGGAAGTGACCATTCGTTGGAATGGCAACTTCAGTCCAATATATGTAAACAAGCACTCGCCACGATGGAATTTAAGGGAAAACTACCTAAACGATGTGTCAAATAACACTGAGACTGAATGAATAGGTAACGACAAACGTGTTTTACAAACCCATTATCCCCTGAAAGTGTGAATTTAATGTAGACCCGTGAAAATCGTGATCGAAGTGCCTGTTCACTGACAGTTGAATTTTACCGCTATGTCAACTTGATAAGACGATAGCCGTTATGTTAAATGTTATTTTATCTGATAAAATTGGTACTAATTATAAAAATATGCAATTTGATCTCCCCAAATTGAGTTTGCTAAAGTTGTCTTAGTGTATGAAAATCATCTAAGACCGTTATTTTTCAGGTTTTCAGATATTGATCCCAATAAAATTTAGAAATATAAAATGTGTTGTTTCTTTGAGATTATTATCAATACCCATTTATAACAATATATTAGTTTATTTATACCGATGGTACACAGCACCAGCCGTTTGCAACTTTGAAGTGGGTTTGGGGACTAGGTCCTCAAGAAAATTTTGGAAAATTATGTGCCAAATTCTGCATTCTGAGAAGAAATAAGTTATAATTGCATAAATTATGAACAAAACTCAATAGATTTGTAAACAAAATATCACACTACGACACCAACAAAATCTTGCAACGATGTCTTCATACAATGATATACAACTGGTAATTTTAGAGCTGAAAATTGAGAAAAAAGAGCATATTTCTTTTTGGGACAGGGCCCATAATCGGACCAAAATATGAGGGTTGTCATGTATATTTATTTATATAATTTATTTGCTATTTTTTGGGGAGGAGGAGGGGGGGGGTGTTTGTTGAAAGTGAACACCAAGCTATTTTCATCCATAGTCGGACAGAGAATAATCTATAAAAGCTCATTTACTTAGACGACAATATACTATTAGAGAAATACAACATCAACGTAAATCATAAATGAAAAAGGTCGTTGCTATGCAGTTATTACGGTTGCTAGGTAGTTTCTCAGCGAAAACAACAAGCCAAACAAATTGTAAGATTTGTACAATTGTCCTAAAAGTACCAAGCAATAAAACATAGCTTTGGTTAACATATTATTGTTTACATAAGCCATGAACATATACCAAAGTCTACTGTTGCTTAATATACATTACTGTTGCTAAGGGACATACTGGTGGTTAAGGTGTTGATAAATACTCGTTCAATTAATAAAGATAAACAAAACATTACAGCTTTAGATTTCCATATATGTATTTTACAATTATACATTTTGATTCACATGGAAATTACGATTTTTTTTAGATAAGGTTTAAAATAGCATATTATTATTGACAGGTTTCAAATCTGTTGCTAGGCAACCAAAAAATGAGAATCACCAAAAAAATGTCATTTGTTTTAAGCTTCTATACCTAGTCTATTGAAAAAATAAAATTCAATGTCTTTTAAGAGGGGGCCAAAATTGGCCCTAATTGTACCTACGCATTTGAATGGAAAATACAGAATTTCATACAGTTCAATGTAAGGATCTGCACGAATAAACAATATAGACTCAGTTGCGTCTAACCATATATCACTTATTCTTTTTATCTTTTCGCATTTTTCTATCAAAATTCGCTCATTTTTGACTCCTACAGTTGACTCAATACATATTTGTCCAGATGCATTTAAAAACAAACGAAATCCTTTTACAGCAACGTTTAATGCTATTTTTGATTCATTTCTTTCAGAAAACGAATTTTCCCCATCGCATGAAACGTAAACAACAGAATCTGCATAAAAAGTAATTAAACAATAATTATTCAGCGAATCAATTGCGAGTTTTGATATATTCATATAATTATACCCAAAAGAGTGCAATTTCTGTACTTGACCCCTCATGTTTACGTCTATTTTCATTAAAAACTGTCCAACAATTACGAAAAGCGATTTGTTGTGTATAATTATAAATCGAATGATGGATTTTTTTTCCTGACAGATTTCCTCTTCAAATGGACTATTAGAACGACTACGAGGAAAGTTCGAACGGGCTTGTCCTCTTGCATCACATTTTTCCTTTTCGGGTTGACTTTTAGTACAATAAACATAACTTTTCGAACAGGCATGCTCTCTTGCCTCACAGTTTGGGAATAAAGTATGTATGTTCCACATTCTCGACAGATCCAACAAAGAACCAGAGTTTTCGTGTATCTGTAAACTGTATAAATGTTTTCCATAACAGGAACACGAAACTACGAGTATCTTACTTTCTTCGTCATATGCTATGTCACTAGGTCTACACCTTACACGAGCAGTATTACTGTCTGGATGAAGTTGTCGTTTTTGTGAAATTCCAGGTTTTAATACTTCCACATGTTCCATTCGGGATCTTTCACGCCTTTCGAAATCGCGGTAATCCTCATCTTTATGATAATTGGCAGGATTACAGCCTATCGGAAGATCACATTCTGTAATTGTCTTTGAAAGAACAGTATCAAAAGCAATTAATTTAAATTCCTTTTCCTTGGTTGATACGTGTGCAATAATCGTTTTCTGTGATATACAAGTTACTGAATATAGTTCGTATTCAGATAAGAATATCGTTTGTTTCTTTCGTGCATAAAAAGAACGAAAAGTTAGTTTGCTTAATTCATTACATTCTGCAACACAGGCGCTTTCTTTCTTGTTTTGAATTGTCAATTCTCCAATATCTTTTAATTTATGTAATTCGTTTAGAACGCTATTTGGTGTAATAGCGGTCTGCTTATCTTGAACTTTTCCTAAAGTGGTGATTAATCTCTGAATTTCAGGATACATTTCGTTTGTCATTCTTTGTGAGTGTATAAACAGCTGTGTTGCAGATCCAAATTTCTGAATGAAGCAAGTTACTTTTTCAAGTTCTTTCATGCGATTAATAAGATGAGTGACACGTTTGATATTGTCATTTAGTGTCATTTCATGTTGAACTTTTGTAATTTTCAATTGGTTCAAAAGGTCATCAAGCATAATATCTAGTTTTTCCTTTGCATCTTTGACTGAACTAGCCGTAGTTTTAAAAAGGCTTGTGAATGAATCTTTCAGTTGTTTCTTTTCTTCTTGTCTTTTCTTAAGCACATTATCAGTAGTTTCCATAATTGTACTCCAATTCTCTATAGCAGAAGTCCTGTCATTGTTCAGGTCTTCAATCGGACAGACATTTTCGCATTTTTTATGATTTAATGCAGCACAAAGCACACAACAGAGTTCTGTGTGGTCAAAACAAAACGCTTCCATAACTTTTAATTTATGCAATGGACACGCATCAGATATTGATTTTAAATATATTTCATTGGAATCTGTATGCAGATTATCAATTGTCGTAACATTATGATTCATTGATGTCTTTTGCCACCGATGGAATTCAAGACATTCATTACAATATGCTTCACAGCATTCCCGGCACCATGTGCTTGCAGATCGACGCATTTTCCTTCGTTCGCATGAATTACATTGTTTTTTTCCTGTTTCATTTGTATTTCCCATTAATGATGATATGGTAAAATTATGTGGTAGATTCGAAGCCCACGTTTTTGTATCCGCAATTGGATGTTTTGGTCTAACAACAGTCCTACAAACTGGACACAAATATTGCGCTATTTTATGTCCAGCTGTGCGTTCTGTTGATAAAATGTGACTGTCTATGCATGGCTCGCAGAATGTATGTAAACACGGAAGAGACCTTGGTGATTTTAGACTTTCGAGGCAAATAGAACATGTGAAATGGTCATTATCCTTTTTAATGTCTCCTGTCGCCATTTCCCGTCTCTTAAAAGAAGTCCTGTCTTGGTAAAACTATCAAAATCGAATCTAGTTCAGGATTTAAATAGACAGCAGTTTTGCAAATCATTGGAACAAGTGGCTTTTATAGCTTACCTGGTGATAAGGTGTAATATTTTAAATTTAAACCATTCAACAAGATTTGTCAACACCTCACTGCATAATACTAAAATTCAAGAAGGGCATGGTCAGATGACACCAGCTACGATTATAATAACTAATCTTTCGCAAACAAAGACAACACATAGGGTGCTTTGCAAAATTCGAACTGTAAATAAGACACCAATTTTATGATTTAAAAAACGTTTTTTAAAGTTATAAGTATTTATTATTGGTATACTAGTTAATAAAGATAAATAAAATATGGTCTAGTGTTGTAGAAAAATTGAGAAAGCTGGAATCATTTTGAATGCTTAGACAATAAATATCACAATATTTAAATATTTGAATGACAATACCATTCATCTAGATGAAGGCAAATGTCTCAACAACAAGGATTACAAGAACGGTAGTATAAATACCCTTGATACCAGGTGAGCATACGAAAATTTTAACGCATATTAATCACTTGTTCAAAACAATCAGACCAATTGTCGTAAATACAATTTGACAAAGAAAATCATAATTATTATAACAATAGTTGGACAATCAAATAAAGAAATGATTGTGTTTGTATATTGTACTAGTTAGTTACGAAATGAATGCTGAAGTACGTCAAAAAGCAATATCTCCAAAAATCGAGCAAAGTAGGGGGTCTTTTAATTGAAAGTTATACAAATTGAAGAATTTACGAGTTATTTGATACAGCCTTTGAAATCGAAACATTGTGTGATTTATAAGTGAAATGAATTTAAGTGTAAAAAAAATAAAAACTGAACGCTCTAGTAAAATCAATCATTGTAAATATGTTTTTCGAAAAATCACCTCTCACATATTGGCCAAGTTTGTTAAATTTACAATCTACATTTGTTCCGTAATGGATTTGGTCAATATCCCTAATGGACCATGAGATGAGGATGACGTAATTAAAAAAGAAATATCAGTCTGCCATACAGTTATGGAAGATGGTATTTTAAAAATGGACAAAAATGAACAATAAGAATTGTTTTATAGAGCTAATGTGATTATGACCCCAAAATTTCTTCTGAAATTCCTATTGTGACGATATTAAAAAGGCGATCATGCCTGACGACGTATCATAGAAAGATCACATATTTTTGCAGTTCGTTCGAAAAGAAATATTAAGATTGTCTGCATATCGCCTAAAAATCATTAGAGAAAAAGATATCACCACCAAATTTCGTACCACACGATATTTATCCACTCTCGACAGTAAAATTCCAAAAAAGTAACTACCGACCCTTCCGAATGCAGAAGTATAATTAAAACTACTGATTCATTAATGCTCTAAGAGATCATCCCCCAATTTTGCTCGGTTTCGTGTTGCTAAGTCTTTAGTTTTCTATGTTGTGTCTTGTGTACTATTATTTGTCTGTTTGTCTTTTTTTAGGCATGGCGTTGTCAGTTTATTTTCTATCTATGAGTTTGACTGTCCCTTAATATCTTTTGACCCTCTTTTACCATATAGACCTATCCTTCAATACAGCAGTATCTAACGATGCTTCAGTCTAACAGTAATTACCGACCCTTTAGTTCTGAAGTAACTACCGATCCTTCAATACAGCAGTATCTTATAACGATCATTCAGTCTAACAGTAATCAATCCTGAAGTACCTACCGATCTTCAATGCAGCAGTATCTTATAACGATCCTTCAGTCTAACAGTAATCAGTCCTGAAGTAAATATCGATCTTCATTGCAGCAGTATCTTATAACGATCATCCAGTCTAACATTAATCAGTCCTGAAGTAACTACCGATCTTCAATGCAGCAGTATCTTATAACGGTCCTTCAGTCTAACAGTAATAAGTCCTGAAGTAACTACCGATCTTCAATACCACAGTAGCTTATCACGATCCTTCAGTCTAACAGTAATCAATTCTGAAGTAACTACCGATCTTCAATGCAGCAATATCTTATAACGATCCGTCAGTTCAACAGTAATCAGTCCTGAAGTAACTACCGATCTTCAATGCAAAAGTATCTTATGACGATCATTCAGTCTAACAGTAATCAATCCTGAAGTATCTACCGATCTTCAATGCAGCAGTATCTTATAACGACCCTTCAGTCTAACAGTAATCAGTCCTGAATTAACTACCGATCTTCAATGCCACAGTTTCTTATCACGATCCTTCAGTCTAACAGTAATCAGTCCTAAAGTAACTACCGATCTTAAATGACACAGTATCTTATCACGATCCTTCAGTCTAACAGTAATCAGTCCTGAAGTAACTACCGATCTTCAATACCAAAGTATCTTATAACGACCTTTCAGCCTAACAGTAATCAGTCTGAAATAACTACCGATCTTCAATGCCAAAGTATCTTATCACGATCCTTCAGTCTAACAAACAAAATTGAAAAAGAAAAGATTGATGAAGAAATAATGAGTTTGTAAATGAATATTATTAAAGAGAAAACAAAACATGAAATAAATGAACAAATTCAAGTAAAATCTACACAATTAGAGCAACAAAACAGACAATTAGTTTTAGATGTGCGTCAAGAAAACAACATCAATAACGCAAAAAATATAGAGAAATTAAATGGAATTGAAAAAGAAATAAAAGAGATGTGGGTAAAATCAAAGGAAAATTTTGTGAACTCCACTAGTGATAAAATTATTACGGAAACTCAACAATTGATAGCAGATCAAACTGAACATGTCGCTACTAGAAACTCGAACAACAAACCATTGGCCAACAATTTGAACATTGGTAGCAAAACTAATGATGAGAACAACACCATCAACAAAACTACGAAAAATTCTGTCACAGCTTCAAATAACAGCTCAACAGAACAAATCAAAAATGAGATGAAAGACATTACAGATGTATGGATTATAGGATCTTCGATCATTAAAGACTTGGATGCCAAAAAAATGTATCAATACAAAAGAGTAAAAGTAACTACTTTACATGACAAGACAGTTTTTGGTGCAACTAAATTCATAGCATCAGGCAAGGTAAAAGCCAAAAATATTGTATTCCAGATTGGATCAAATGACATTGAAGAACGACAGGCTACAAAGTCATTATGGAGATAGAAAATCTTATACAACAAACTAAAGAATGTGTACCTGAAGCTACTATAACATTTGGGGAATGCCTACCAAGAATATATATATACAGGGACAAACTACATACTAAAGAGTTCAATGAACGTGGACACATTCTAAATTTAGAATTGTCAGAACTGTGTAAAGAAACAAATTGTCATTTCATAAAATATGATTATATTAGTCCAGATCATTTTAGCGATGGCATACATCTAAGAGGTTATGGTTTCGCAATACTTGTTAGTTGCATGAAAAGGGTAATTAATCCTTTAATTGGTGTAAAATCAGGAGATAGAAGAGATCAGAATACACATACATCTGATTATAGAAAAGTACCAAATTATGGTCAGAAAGGTGTACAATATATGCAAAAAAATTATCAGACTCACACTGGTAATTATATGAAAAAAGATCAATTTAATAGTTACTGTGGTCATAATAAAAATCAAAACATGTTTTCACAAAGTAATCATTCTAATAACTATAGGAAAGATCAAGTTGAGGGTAATGGAAACAGAGATAGAATGCTTAAATTGATGGAATATATGCTCCAAGAAATGAGAAATATGAGGTAATAAGTTAAAAAAAAATATGCAATATCAAATGTACATGTAGGTACACTTGCATTTTAGAATGTAAATATTCAAGTTTGATAAGAAGATTTTAGTCAAAATAATAAAATGGATCAACTAGTAGTATTATTACAACAATAAGATGATAAAAAAACTACATGTAATGAAATAAAACTGCTTATTTTCAATATACATTGTACATGTAAGTGATGGGTGTTTCAGAAAACATATAAGTTTCATGATGAAATGTAGAAATATCTGTATATATATTTTTTGGGGTGATTTATTATGTTAAAGTTAGTTTTACAGAATACTTGTAATATTCAGTTAATTTTTAGTTATACAGAACACTTGTAATATTCATTTTAACAATGAAAAAAGTTATTTCCCTTAGACTGTTGTATTGTTAGCAGTCATGAATATCAATGATAAAAAAAAAATATTATTTGGAACTATGTATTATTATTGTTTAATCTATCATGTTTATAGAAACATTAACCAAACTGTTTAATTATAATTGTAGGTTTTCAGGCTAACAAGAAGGTTTAATATATAACTGACAATAGTAAATATTAAAAAATGAACAGAATTCATAAAAAATTGTCAATTTCCTCATGGAATGTACATGGCCTTGGGGATAAGATGAAAGACCCAATGTTTCTGGATTTTTTAGATAAAGATATAAATATACTGTTAGAAACCTGGAAGGGGGGATCAGAAGATTTTAAAATTGAAGGCTATAACATTATCCCTAAAATACGCAAGAAAACAAAAAAAGCCAAAAGACATAGTGGTGGCATTAAAGTCACGATTAAAAAACAATTTTACAAGGGGATTTCTTATCTTAAAGATGCTAAGTCATCCCAGAATAGATTATGGTTAAAGCTTAAAGGGATGATTTCAACTTCACCATTTGGAACTCTTGGTTTAATAGCTTCCTTGTGAGCAGCAACCCTCTATCAAGAAAATCATGACAGGAAATGCAAGCACGGGTATAAGAGAACACAAGTTCTTCCCAAAAAGCTTTCTGTAAGTGACATTCATCTATAAGAAACCAAGATAATCAAAATTAAGTTCATCCTGCAGAATATTTTGATTGGTTTGAGTTAGCAATGGTATACTATAGTCAATATATATTGTCCCAGATTTGCGAAATTCTGGAAATTCATAAATTTGATGTGTTTTGTGACACTAGAATAATTATCAGTTTAATATAAGAAGTTATATTTATAAATATATTTTATATATATATATATCTGTTACCAGATCACAATCTGAAAGATTTTGATCACATGGAGATCCTTGTGATCGAACAGGATTGTACATGGCAAAATAGGCAAAGAGAAAATCGGGAGAGGTTTTGGATAAAAACACTGGGTGTCCTCCATCCAGATGGAATCAATAGAAAGAAATAATTAAATTTACAGTCTAGTGTTTATATCATTATATTCAGGATTTTGGATTAAAATCAATCGACCAAAAACTTACCTGTATTATTAGTGATCTATGTTTACACCTTATACATTATATCTCATTATTGTTAAAACTTTTGTCACCGAAGAAGGCCATTTGTTGAGCCGAAATATTTGCAATTATTGTATAATTTATATCATCTGTTCAGTTTTTCCATCTTTGTGCAATGATATTGAACACTTTTTAGTGTTTTGTTTTCCATCTATTTATCGGTATTGTTACACAATCTTTCAGACTCATATAATTTTTCCTGTTTGTGTAGTATTGTCAATTTTGATGATCCAATACCTATTAAGTTTACTGGTTGGTAGATTCTTATAGACTCTATTATATATAAACTTAATAGGTGAAATATATATATTTCTCATATATATATATATATATATATATATATATATTTATATATACAAGTCTAAATTGAAAACTACGTTCAAACATATGATTGCGTTGGATAAAAACCGCAATTTTTATACGTGTGCATGTAAAACAAATTTCGTTGTAGAAGGGTCTAAATACAGCACAAACAACATTTTGCAAAAAGACCAAAAAAGGGAAAAAGTATATTTTAACAAAACGCATTTAACTAATTAAAAAATTGATCACAAGATGTAACAAAATCGATCTCCAAATTAATTTAATGATAAACAGAAAACAATAAACTAGCGGCAAAGATGTTATACCACAAACATGAGGTGCAAAAATTTGTACACCAGATCCGGATTTCGACAATTAATGTCTTTTCAGTGATGTTAGGGATCGAAACGGTATTTGAAAGGCCATATAATTTACCTCAATTTTAGATTTGAATTTTAAAGAGTCAAAATAGAATGAATGGATCATATAAACCGGAGGAAATATATATATATATGTTACAGGTATTTTCTAAATTCAGGCATTTTGTAAAATGCCTAAAAATTTGAGGCATTTTCTTATATGCCTGCAAGATTCAGTCGTTATACATAATGACTAATTTTTCTAGGCATTTTACAAAATGCCTTGAAAAATTGAAAGTCATTTTACAAAATGCCTGAAATAGTTATAAAGAATGAAATGTGAAAAGAAATCCAGAAAAAACAATTGAAACCTTTGAACACCGAGCAGCTTTATTTCTAATAATTACTGAATTAAAATAGAAGAGTTTAAATAATCAAGAATAAATTTTACTGAATTATTCCAAAAAACAATTATTTATCATTTATCAAAATGTTTAGATAACAGAACTGTTACACAATATTTGTCCTGATTTTTTTCTAATACATTGTTTGGTGTAAAATCTTCATTTAGCACTTCAACCAAAGTTGGAGAAACCTGAATCATGATACATTTTGCTGTTTCATTACCTTTCCTGACACACACTAAACTTTCGACATCATTGTGTGTTTCGCAATAAGAGCACACGTAACACATGAATATCTTCTTTTTCATAGGTTCCATAAGTCAAAGTATATGATTAGTTTGACATGTATCTTCAAAATTACTGAATACTATTTTGAAAGCAAGCAATGACTCTTTAAATGAAGATTTGATGGATCAAAAGGCGACACTTTTCAAAGAGGCATATTTAAGCGTTCCTTTATATAAAATTATTAAGCTACAAAAAGTGAATAAAGAGGATATTCAAATATTCAACTATGAATCGTTCCCTTAAAATTTGTTTACAGCAAAAAGGAACACTACAAAAGAAATATTTATTGTTAATAAAAAAGCATTTGTCCTAGAGAAGACTGAATAAATGTTAATGTTCATGGAAGGAAACCATATTTTAAACGAAAACGCAATCGTTATTTGCTAATAAAATTAATCAACTTAATCAATCATAAAAAAATAACCTTTATAATATACTGTTCTTGTTTTTGTCTTTGTAAATGATTAACCTTTTTTGAATAGTCATTTTTATGGTAACATCCTTTTGACGTGACTCAGTACTTCCCGTCATTCTGTTATTGGGCGATGGTCATTTTTGTTGTTGTCTTGTCTTTCATTAGGTATTTACACCTTTCCGTGGAGAGACCTATTGATTTTGTTCTGATTATTATTTTTTTTTCTTCCGCCTTTTTTTTCTTCGCTGTTTTGTTGTTTCCCAAGATGTCGCTTAGATATTTGGAATATGATATCGAACAGTTTATACGCTTTTGAAACTGACACCGTTTAACCGAATACTTTCCCATATAAGAGTTATCTCCCCATAGACCGTTTTTCTTGTTATCTCTAAGGCTTCGCAACCGTATAAGAAACCGACAAATTTATTTTTCTAAATTGCTCGTTGTATCTTAAGGATGTTCTGTTTTATTTGATCGAAGCCGTATAGAGATTCCATATGAGAGTTATTTCCCCTTTTGTATTTGATATAAGTGAAATATATTTTTAACTTGAAAATCATAAGTGATAGAGGCTTAGGGTCTTTTGATTTGAGGTCATTGGTCCATAAAAATGAAAATCAGGTCAAGGTCAAAGGTCAAGGTCATGTTCAAATTTTAATTTGGGTTTGTTATCACTAATTTTCCGAAATCTTAATAGTTATCGACAAAATATTATGCAATATTATTAGTTGCGATATGTCGTAACCGATAACTTTGTGTTGAAAGGGTACAAAGACATTTAATGGGAGTTTTCTCCCCTATTATATTTAAAATTACACTTATGGTGATATAACTCATTTATCATATATAATTAAGACCTAGGGTCTTTTGATTTGAGGTCCTTGGTTTATGACCTTGAAATTGAGATCAAGGTCATAGGTAAATTTAACGTTCTAGATTTTTACCTTTGCTTTTACCTCAGATGTATACATGAAAAAGCCATGGGACTTTTTGCCTTATGTTGCAAGCCATTTGAACTTGAAAAAGCAAACCGGAAGTGACCTTTTTAAAACTGGAAGTAGCTTTTGTTTTGCATCACATTAATTTAAATGTATATAGAACCATATATTTTTAGAATCAGTGTCATGTAAACTATCAAACAATACAAAAAGTTCTATTTTTCAAATGGAAGTAAAAAACTATCTCTCTTATCTATATATTTTTGTAAAGAAACCATATATTTTTGAAATCAGCGTACAATAAGCTGTCATTTGACTCTGGAAATGACTTTTAAAACCAAATTTTAATATACCATATCAAAATAGATCCTCATTGGTGGAAAGATCTTCAATTGTTCTCTGATCAATTGGTTTTTAATTTTTTCTGATGTTCTTTGTCATTATGTTGTTCTTACTTGACATAAGTGTTTGGTGTTATAGTGATTAAGGTTATAAAACAATGTTGACTGTTTGGCTGAGTGAAAATGATAAATACGAAATAACAACTTGCTGTTTCAACTGCAGTTTTTTTCCCATATGTCCTAACCTGGGACAGTGGTGTTACAATACAACATAAGAATGAACTATGAAAATTAGTTGAAAAAGGCTCAACTCATTAGATGGATACAAATAGAAATTAGTCGAACTCTTTACATCTATGTTTGACTTATAACATACCAAAACACATATTCAAATTATGAAAAATGCCGTTTAACAAGGGGGAATTCAGAAACTATCGTCCTATCAGGTTGACTGCAGTCTCATCATGAAATTCAATTCCTAGGCAGTATTGATAAAAAAAAATCAAAAGCATGAAACAACTAATACAATAAAAAAAATCAATTCGTCACTGATGAATCGTAGACGAAACGCGCGTTTGGCGTATTAAATTATACGTTTGGTGCCAGAGGGTATCAACAGCCCAGTAGTCAGTGTTGACATGAATATCAATTATATGGTCTTTTTTTTAATTAATTTGGCATACGTATGAATTATTCGAAATATTAAGGATTTTCTTATCCCAGACATAGATAACCTTAGCCGTATTTAGCACAATTTTTTTGAATGTTGGGTCTTCAATGCTCTTCACGTTTTTACGATTTTGACTTTCTTACTATTTTATTTGAGAATAACCAAGATAGAAACTCAAAAAATGTTAATACAATGAGTTCTCAACTAAAATTTCAAATTCTCATGTACAGTTTTTTTCATACATTCTGTGAAATAACTAGGAAATGGCATATTTCAATGAAAAGATGCATATTTTGAATAATTTGTCAAAGTATTTTTCATTTTTCTAGTTGCTTTTTATAGTACATATACTGTCTGTTTGATTTTATATGCTTCCAGCATTAAAATTTGATGTAGATGCTGTTGTTAAAATAATAATGTACTGGAGCATCTTACTATTACTGGGATGCTAGTTTTGCATATATTTTTTATAAATATTTTTTTATTTTTTGGGGATGCTGGATTTCCTATATATTGAAATGCTGGCATCCAGTCATATTGGGATACTGGCATCCCGTTTTATTGGGATGCTGGCATCCAGTCATATTTGGATGCTGCTGGCATCCAGTCATATTGGGATGCTGGCATCCCGTTTTATTGAGATGCTGGCATCCCGTTTTATTGGGATGCTGGCATCCAGTCATATTGGGATGCTGCTGGCATCCAGTCATATTGGGATGCTGACATCCCGTTTAATTGAGATGCTGGCTTCCCGTTTTATTGGGATGCTGGCATCCCGTTATATTGAGATGCTGGAATCCCGTTATATTTGGATGCTGGCATCCCGTTTTATTGGGATGCTGGCATCCCGAAAAAGCTGGATGCTGGCATCCAAAACTGTAGGAGTGCAGACATCGCAAAATATCCGAATGCAGTAATCCTACAAGTTCTGTTTGATATACTGTTGGCCGAATTTCTATAGATGTACTCCAATGCATAATTTTGTGTAATGCAAAAAATAAAACAAACACAAAAATCCGTTTGTTGTTTTCCTCCCAACACTTTATCTAATGACGTCAGGGATATTATGACGTAAAAGGTGTTTTACCATCATGCGTAGAGATTCATGCAGAGACAGTTGAGATGTTCTTGCCTTTTACGGGGACTAAATAAATGGACAAGACATCATTACAAACACGTCTTTATTCTCCATAAGCACGTTCATACTAAAGACATCAAAAACAGCATTACGGGTCTGACCTTACACCCTTACCTGGAATAGCCCCGACCTCGAACAGAATTCAACCCTAATACATAACATCCCCCCGCTTAGCAAAAATTTGGATAATTTTTTTCCACAGGTTGAATTCAGTTCAAACCATAATACTATGTAAATATCAATTTATAAAAAACAATCTCCAGTACAATACGACTCCATATGCAAAAATCTTATTGAAATACGTTTCAACTCTTAGTTCTACAATCTCACATCTTACTCCATATGCTCTAGTAAAATTTGATAACGTTATGAAATCACAATACAATTATTTGTAAAATAGCATATATATATATATATAAGTGAAACAATGTTGTCATGACTGTAGCTGTTTATTATACATCGATAAGGAACCAACAGCGACCGCTACCTCTTATTGAAAATGAGCTTTCCACAATAGGTTTCATCCACCATAACTGTTTCTCTCACACTCTCATACCCCCAACCCCCCTACTCTCTCTCACAGACTCGTGGATCCGTGTTTATAGTTAATGAAACATGTTTCAGAAAAGTGACACCTCTTGAAACGGCAATTTATGATTTCTATCATACCGCTACTGACAATATTCCACATGAACATTCATTCTACTGTATCAAATGTACACCATATCAAATGATTTCCGTTATCATGAACAAATTTGATGAAAATCAGTTATGTGCAAATAGTGAAAACTGATATATGCAAATCTTGAATGAATTTATGCACACTTATTAAAAAAAATGGGTTATTCCAAGTCAACCAAAAATATAATGAAATGCAATAAATTTGAACAAACGATTAACATTAATAAAGTGCTTCAATTAACAGTTCAAAATTTATCAAATTGTTGGACATCTATACAAGAATACGAATGACGGCGAGATAACCCTCACACAAATATCAGGTGCAACAGAGATGATGCTGGTGATTCTTTTCTTTTCCTTTTCTTACATTACTTTGTTACGCAAACTTTATCTCTGGATACTTATGAATTAGCGGCAGTGAAAATCCCACACGCTTATGCAGTTACGAGCAGACGCTACTTTGATCATTTATTTCATTGTAAGCGGCGGAATAATTTCCACACGCCCAAGCTATAATACACTTAATTTATTATAGGCGGGGGCCTTTTACTTATAATCTCTTTGGCTTTAACGTTGAGATCAGAAATATCAATCCAACGTGCGTTCTGTGCAGGTTCGCCACAAAGATGAACTAAATATTTATGTGTTCCGTTCACTATTTTACAAGCAAGTATACGTTTGATTTTAACATTGTCTTTGATATGACTATCTGTGGACGATTCAGGTGTAGTAAAATTAGTGTCTCGGAAACGCATGGGTTCGCACGGGTAAATTATTTTCTGATGTGATTACATCCGGGACATTGGATAATTTATTTTCGGATGAAACAAGATCATTGCATGGACTATCGTTCTCACTGTGTTCCGAATGTTCATCTGATAGTAAATCGTGTTCTACTGTAAACTGATTGACATTTGTAATAACTGGATCCATGAAATAGTTACACTGATTAGGTTTGCGAACATATGCCGGCTTTAGTCTGTTAATATGGATTGACGGGAAAATTTTAGATGTAGTCTGGTCTTTTAATGTATATAAGTGTGGACTTTCACAATTTTCAACAACATATTGTCCTGCAAATTTGAATTTAAATCTATGTCCTGCACCTGTCGGGTCTTTACTCATGTATACAAAGTCGCCAAGTCTTAATGTTAAGTTATGAACTTTTTGATTAGCGCGTTCCATCATTGCTGTTTGCGACTTTAGTGCGTGATCCTTTAATTCATTCCGAATAATATCTAATCTTTCGGAAAATTGTTTAAGATAGTCATGATAATCTTTTGGGATTGACGCTAAATTCAAATCACGAACGTGTCCCGACAAAGGAAATTTAGGACGACTGCCGTAAAGAATTTCAAAAGGTGAATATTTTACACTGTCATTTGCAGTTGAATTTAATGAAAATAAAATAGATGGTACCATATCCTCGCAACGTTTTCTCTGTTGAATGTAAGGCGTCATGCGTTCTGCAAACGTTCTATGCGTTCTTTCACACAAACCAAGACAGTGGTGAGTAAAACTCGGTATTTATTGCTGATTTATCTCCAGTAATCGACACACTTCCTTAATTGCACGAGCGGTGGCTTCCGAACCACGGTCACTGATCATAGTATCGCAAACTCCATATTGAGATACAAGTTTAAACAAAACTTCCGCAACTGTCAACGCATCTTTGTTTGGTATAGGCTCTGCAACTAAAAATTTTGTGAACTCATCGACGGCTGTAAATATATAAGAGTTTCCTTTTGCTGACACTGGTACAGGTCCGTATAGGTCCATTTGCCAAACGACGATACCCGCTTTTGTTTTAACTTGAGTAACTTTTCGGCTCTGACAATCGTGACAACTTCTAACATAATCCGTCACACTCTGTAATAATTTCGGGAAATAATAATGTTCTTTTAACATGTCCGCTGTATGTTGAATGCCACCGTGTCCACTTAACGGTGAGTCATGGTACAATCGAAGGACGGTTTTAATAGCAACCTCTGGTAACGCTAGTTGATACGAAGTGAAAAGTTTTGTCCGTTTACACTTTGCTGTACGAGTATGAAAAAGCAATCCATCCACCATGTCATAATTTGAAGTTTCGAGTAGAAGTTTTCTAGCAGCTTTTTGTGAAGAGGGTAATTTATTCTGTTCAAAATATGATATAAAAGGTCCAAAGTATGGGTCCCGCACTTGCAGTTTTTGAAAAGTGTCCTTACTAAAATCACCATGTCTAAAAATTTCAATTGAATCAGTGAATTTAACTTGCGTATTGTTCTCACTTGTAGCCGTTTCTGTACTAAGATTAGTTTGGGTTTCGTCACCATCGGTATTTAACGTTGTAAAATTTGAATGATCTTCCTTTTCCGTAGAAATTTCTGTATCCTGATTTTAAGCACTTGTTTTGGGATCGACTGATTCTGACTGATTTTCAGTGTCAATATTTTGAGATGAAGTTTCCGGTATATCACGGTTTCCTGTATCTGCTGTTATATTACGGTCTTCAGAGTCACATTTGTCCGTGAACTGTTGATATTTTATGTTATCTGGTAACTGACTTTTTATTTTGGAAATTGTTTGATCTGCTACATCGTAATCTTCTGTATCAGCGTCATATCCAAAATATAATTGTTTGTTTTGAAATTGTTTTCTGCGCTTAAAATGTTTTAAATTCCTAATGGAGTCGTGACTTTGCATTACGTTGTTAACTTCCGGAAGATTGTGTTCTTGAAAATCTGTACTTTCAGAATCCATAAAATTCGGAAATTTAACACGCTTTCCTTCAAATTGTATATCACCAACATGTTCGGGAACGTACGGAAAAAATGGGTCCTCTTGATCAGGACTATCAATACCTTCACAACTAGTCAATCGAGTTGACCGAGATAAAGCATCTGCAACCTGCATATCTTTTGCAGGTTTATATCGTAGTTCAAAATTGAACTGTTGCAATATTGCTACCCAGCGTTCATATATGGCCCCTTTAAGTTGTTTTTGAAATATAGGCCGAAGGGCCTGGTGGTCGCACTCGACAATAAATTTACGACCCCTCAAATACATTGCACAATCTAAAATAGCTGTTACCATCCCTAGTAATTCTAATTTTGTAGGTCCGTACGATCTTTGCCATTTGCTTAATGACTTAGAACCAAAACGAATTACACTGACCTCCTTACTATCGCTAGCTGTCTCCTGATACTGGTACAACATGTATCCTATACCTTTAGAACTGGTATCCACTGCTAAATAAAACTCAGTATGAAAATTTGGAAATGCTAAGATCGGAGAATTTGTCAATAAAGATTTCAACTTGGTAAATGCATTTTCTTGTTCTGATGTCCAACGAAATTTGGCGTTTTTCCGAAGAAGTTTGGTTAGAGGTTCTATTTCAGCGCTAAAATTTGGAATAATTTTTTTGAACCAGTTCAACAGACCTAGTGCACGGCGAAGTTCACGTACTGATCGGGGTGACGGATATTCTTGAACTGCTGTAATTCGATCAGGCGGTGGTTGTATACCGTCTTTAGAAATAAGGTGGCCAAGAAGCAAACAAGATTTCTGTGCAAAATGACATTTCTTAGGGCCCAATTTTAGGCCAGCGGCTTGTAAACGATTAAATACCTCATGTAAATCACTAAGGTGTTGCTCAAAGGTTTCTGATGTTATTAAAACGTCATCTAAATAACACAGACAAGAATTGAATGTTAACCCATGGAGCACTTTGTCCATTAAAAGTTGAAATGATCCTGGCGATGAACTTAAACCCATTGGTAGGCGGAGAAATTGATATGTACCGTAACAAGTGTTGAATGCGGTATATCGTTGGCTGTCTGGAGATATAGGCATCTGAAAAAATCCTGAACTTAAATCGATATGAGTTATGAAATTCGGGGTCCTATTTGAGAAAGACTCTGTTAAATCCTGTAATTCTGGTAGTCCATAAAAAAACTGCTGAGACTGAGAATTTAAATAACGGAAATCGCAACAAAATCTGAACTGAGAGAGACTGTTTGAAGACTGATTGAAATCGCTATTTTGGCTATTTCGGGACTCCTTGGCTCTTTTTGAAACTAACACTATGGGACTTGTGATGGGTATATCTTCGGTTTCACCAACCGGGGAAATTATTCCTTGTTTTAGCAAATGATCGAGATGATCCCGAAGTACTTGTTTTTTATCTGGGGTAAGGCGATACGATCGCTGATATTTTGGCTTGAAATCCGGTTTTAGTATAATCTTGTGTTGCACTACGTCCGTGAAACCTAAAGCAGGATTTTCATCTGTTACAAATATGTTGTCATGCGATTTTAAAAATCCTTTCAATTGTCCTTGTTCAGACTCAGATAAATGTTTTGGAATATCAAAATAGGAGAAAAATTTTGTCCCACTAAGTTCCCCATCTTCGAACTTTTCGGTCGAAAACTGTACATTATTAACCTCTGGATTTTCTCTATTTCCTATACATGTAGCTATTAAATCGGAGTCATTGTCAAGTATCTCAAATTTCGCAACAATCTGACCCCTTGGAATATCAACTATTTCACTTGTAGAATTAAACAGTTTGACAGGCACCAGTTTATCTTTATTTACAGAAACTACCGATTTCGCTGTCAAAACACCCAATTTACACAAATAATTATGGTTCGTGCATATTCCTTGCATACCATGTAAAATATCATTATGAACTTTGCCCCATACTATCATCTCAGAATTTGGCAAAACTGACAAACGCTTTTGATTTTTCACTTTACAGAAACGGGAACATACGGTCAACTTAGAAAAATCTAGCATTATTTTCTTCGAGACCAAATAGTCTGTGCCTAATAATAACGGATGTGATGTTTGTGAAAATACATGTACTAAAATCCAATGTTTTCCTTGTGGAATTTGTATTTTAATTCGTGAAACACCAATAATGTTAACAGATTGGTTATTAGCTAAAACAATTTTCTCACTAGTTGAATTTACCCTTGACTTGTGAGTTTCAGGTATTGAATTAAATAATTGTTGTGAAATTACATTTATTGAGCTTCCCGTATCTACTAGGGCTGCAATTTTCAAATTCAAAATCTGTACAGGCAAATAAATAAACTTATTCCGGCTTTCCATATTTGGTGTAGAATACTGCATTTCATCATCGGAAGTTTGAAAATGTTCAGATTGAACAGTGTTAATAAATGACCTAGAAGGCGAACGACTACGACATCTGGCACCTATATCAGTTCTCCCGAAAGACCGTGCCTGGTGTCCCCCGGGACTGTTCAGTTTCCCGAAAGTCTCTTACAATTAACCGCTGAATGACCATTTTGGTCACACAACTGACATGTGATATCTAAACTGCTAACTCCTTGTCCGTTCCAGTTGCAATAACGTTTAATATGATTTGGCGAATTACAATTGAAACAAAGATTGTTTGTTGCCTGAGGGAGGTAGGTTGCCTGCTGACGACTGTTGGTTGCCTGCTGACGACTGTTTGTTGCCTGAGGGGGTAAGTTGCCTGCTGACGACTATAAGCAAATCGATCGGTACGTCTGTTTTGTTTTGTTCTTTCATCAGTTTTAGATGCAGTTAAATTTTGGACTGCCTTAGTGAGAGTGTCTATTTGTGACTGTAAGGAGGCGAACTCGGAGTCACGTTTATCACTAGGTTTTGCCTGTTTACTTGCCGCAGCTACTTGTAGCTCAGCCTTCCTATACCCATAAGCTTCGCCCATTTTAGCGGCTGCTAATGCCGATGGACTGTCTCTATGGTGACCGGCTCTTACAAAAAATGCTAGTTGTTCGGGTAACCCTTTAATGAATTTAACTAAAATTTCGTGATCAGGTTTTTTCAATGTGTTTGCTTTTTCCACAAGTAGGCAATAAAAATCATCAATTAAAATTGAGAATGGAAATGGGGAATGTGTCAAAGAGACAACAACCCGACCAAATAAAAAACAAGAGTGCACACGCTGAAATGTCTCGCCTTCTTTACTAATCATTGATATTATGTTGATAGACCTAAATATAAAGCTTTATTACAACTGTCACATAAACTCAACATTAACCAAAGAAAACGAAACATTGATCAATGAACCATGAAATGAGGTCAAGGTCAGATGAACCATGCCAGGCAGACATGTACAGCTAACAATTCTTCAATACAACAAATATAGTTGACTTATTGCTTATAAATTAAGAAAAACAGACCAAAACACAAACACTTAACACTTAGCAATGGACCGTGAAAATGAGGTCAAGGTCAAATAAAACCTGCTTAACAGACATATAAATCATAAAATATTTCCATACACCAAATATAGTTGACTAATGCATAACGTATTAGAAAAATAGACCAAAACTTAAAAACTTAACTTTGACCACTGAACCATGAAAATGAGGTCAAGGTCAGATGACACCTGTCAGCTAGACATGTACACCTTACAATCATTCCATACACCAAATATAGTAGAACTATTGCATATAGTATAAGAAAAACAGACCAAAACAAAAAAACTTAACTATAACCACTGAACCATGAAAATGAGGTCAAGGTCAGATGATACCTGCCAGTTGGACATGTACACCTTACAGTCCTTCCATACACCCAATATACTAAACCTATTGCTTATAGTATCTGAGATATGGACTTGACCACCAAAACTTAACCTTGTTCACTGATCCATGAAGTGAGGTCGAGGTCAAGTGAAAACTGTCTGACAGGCATGAGGACCTTGCAAGGTACACACATACCAAATATAGTTATCCAATTACTTATAATAAGAGAGAATTTAACATTACAAAAAATCTTAACTTTTTTTTCAAGTAGTCACTGAACCATGGATATGTGGTCAAGGACATTGGACATGTGACTGACGGAAAGTTCGTAACATGAGGCATCTATATACAAAGTATGAAGCATCCAGGTCTTCTACCTTCTAAAATATAAAGCTTTTAAGAAGTTAGCTAACGCCGCCGCCGCCGTAGCCGCCGCCGGATCACTATCCCTATGTCGAGCTTTCTGCAACAAAAGTTGCAGGCTCGACAACAACAGCAGAGGGTCACATCAATTGACTGGCCTGACGATAAAGACATGTTTTCAAAGATTTCACTATCAAGCATAACTGTAGGATTTTGCCAGTCTAAATCAACATATTTATCTGTGAACAAATGTACTATAGCTTCCTATGATGCCTTATTTTCAGACGATAGTGAATTAAACCAGGTTAATGCTGGACCAGTCAAATGTAAATGAAGCGCCGCTATTATGCGGTTGTCGTCCAGTGGTGAAATTTTATGTAGGGTTGCATATGATTCAAACTCAGCAATAAATAATGCAGCATTTTCATGGGGATAGCCGCCAAATTTCCGACAGTTTGCTAGTTTTTCCATCGTGTCTGAAATGGCAAGATTTGAATTACATGTTGAAAAGTTCAAAGGTAGTTTTGGGGACGGAGTAAGTAAATAATTAATATCTGGCTGCCGAAGCTGATTTAGCGACAAAAATTCGTCTGATAGAACAGAGTTTGGTTGTTCAAGTTCAAATTCTAGGGAATCGTCAGAGTACTGGGACAATGGTGATATAGAAACGGGTAAAGGCAGAAGTGGGGTTTCAGGCGGCTTAATTGATATCAATCCAAATTCGACCTCACTGTCGTACTCGTCATCAGAAAAATTTGCCGAGAGTTGATTTGAAGTCATTTACAAAATTATGTTACCAACGATCAGGATTACCCTATACATGTAGCGAGTAAATTCTCACATACACATTCATAAGATGCCATTTTAATATAAAGAGTAAAAATCAACAGTTGTGGGTCTAGCGAGCTAGAATGATATTTACTTCAGTTTAATTGTATTACGCTTTGTTTAATGCCTTGTGTAGCGAGTTAATTTTTACATACACTGAACCACTATACATACAACCATGTTCATGTATCAATACATAGAGCAGCGAGATAAATTCTCACATACAAATCTGAAAATCTGTGAAAAATATACCAATCAGTTAGGTAAATGTTTTAATTACAATCTTTATTAAGCCTTAAACAAAGTCTGAGAAGCCAAAGCTTCGCTAGTGTAGGTGACGGATGAATCCAATCCAAGTACAGAGCGAAAGATGTACTATAACTCGTTTGTAGATCGTAGTGCCGCTTTCTGGATGCCAAAATGTCCAAATTGAAATCCGGTGAGTTTTGTCCTAAAAATTCGTTTAAAGTGATGATGTACTTATTCACTTCTAATATCTGCTCATGTAGAATATCGTCCTTCTTTAAGAACTGGTCGGGGTCAGGGTGGTTATGAAACTTGTTCCACCAGTGAATAGAATAAAACGGAACTTGAAGAAAAATAAGTCGCACTGTTGGGAACTTGTGTATTAAGGTGTAGATATCCCGTAAATCCTGGCAAACATCTGTTACCACTTGAAAATCAGATGATTTCAAAAAAATATATTTACCAGTCATGAATGTTAAGTCGGTGTCATCCTGGTTTGCCCACTTTTAATTACATGTATATGTAAACATAGAGGGAATTGTTGTTTTAACAATTATAGTTTATTTCTGAATTATAGTCATATTTTTTACCTTATATTTTACCTGTAAAATTAAAAAAGAATTTTATATTCTGCTATTAAATCAAGGAAAATGTGCAAAAAAATTCTATATTTTATATATATATTTGGCAGGATAATGTATTTTATTAAAAAAAAAATAGGAAAAATGTGTACTAAAATGAATAAATATTTCAATTTATCAACAAATATTTTTAATTATTGGTACATTCTGAAAAAAAGGTGAAAAGTAAAATAATGAAACTAAAGATTAAATGGAATAAATCTCATTTGAATATCTTTTAATTTACTCAACTTTTTTTCAAATTTCAATACAATACACTGTTTCAAAATTTAGCAAAATATAAAATTATCCAATTTTTAACAACTAGAATATAAATGCAACTGTTCAGTAGCCATTGATCAACAACACCAGTTACAGCTTCAACCAGAAACACTATCTATTGACTACGAGACAGCAACCAACAACGCAACACAGACAGTATGTCCAGGGGTAACCGTGAAAGGCTGCTTCTTCCACTTCACCCAGTGTATATGGCGAAAGGCACAGAAATATGGACTACAGTCCTATTATAAAGAAAATGAAGACATTACTTAACCGATACGACGAGTCGCAGTACTACTGGTACCTCTTGTTCCACCCCACCTTGTTGACGATGTTTGGCTAAATACTTTAGAAGACATTAGAGAAACTGAAAACATACCCGCTACACGTTCATTTACAGATTACGTGACAGAGTTTTGGGTTGAAAACTACCGCTTTCTATGGAACCACTATTACACAGAAGGACCCCGCACCATGCACAAATCACCTGGAAGGATGGCACAACAAACATAAGAAGCGACTCAAACACGCCCACCCAAACATCTACGAGATCATTGAGCTACTGAAGAAGACAAAAGCACTAACAAAATGCAACATTATCCTGTATGCAGCAGGAGGAACCCGCCCACCTTAAAGACGACCATACAGAGTAATAGACACCAGACTCATATACAGATACCAACAAGGACCCATCAACGTGGTAGATTTTTCTGACGCAACATCCCATCTTCTCCATTTGAACTGAACAATGAAGTGAATTATTGTTAATTGTGACTTTGCAAATATATTAAATGTTTTGTTACTTTTGATGTATATATAAAAGATTGTTTCTCATCATTTTACATGTAGTGCCCTTATTACTTTTCTGTGCTTAATTGATTTCCTTATGCAATGCATTTATAAAATTAATTAATTTATTAAATAAAGTTTGCAATAAAAGAGTACTCAGTGTATAAATATATTTCTGTCATGAAAATCATTCAGAAACTAATGAACATAAAGACACTTTTATAACTGAATATCATTTTTTAGTTATTTGCTGTATATGTATGTTGAATTAATTGATTGAATTGATATTAAAATACTGAGAAAAAATATTTGATTTTTTTTATTATTTTGCTATACAATAAAACAACCTGAATATTTGGAAAACACTTACAAACTATTTACCTAAGTTGGAACAGACTATACAATTGTATGCTCATTAAACCTTTTGTCTTTTTTGTTTTCATAACTAATAGATAATTGGTAGAATTAAAAGTGGGCAAACCAGGAATATATTTACCAGTCATGAATGTTAAGTCACAGGTGCCCAACCATATAAAAAGAGTAATGTGTATCTGCCCTAAGTCCTGAAATGTCTTCACAGCTTTTTCTTTCAACCATTGTAAATGCTGTTGTACTGTCGTGCGGGATGTATCCACCATACAATTTTCCGTTCAGGGTGTTTATCTACAGTCTGATCCTTTAAATACCTTCCCTTACTGTCGGATAAAAAGACAGGTATATTTTTCAAAGTTCCCACATTTTCTAACCTCGGACTTAAGTTGGTGAGATTTTTCTCGGCTTTAGAAATAAGACTCATTCGTGTACAAAAATTTCAACAACCAACGGAAATGTCTCTGTGTAAAAACCATGTGCTTGCCGCCTACGTGTAGTGTCACGCTTCAGTGCACGCAAATCGATCCTCGTGGTAATTCACAAAATTATTTCAGTTACACAGTATAAAATTGAAACAAATTGTCAAAAGCGGTTTACAAAACAAATTAATCCATTTGAAGTCCTCCACCATGAGATGTTCTTGCCTTTTACGGGGACTAAATAAATGGACAAGACATCATTACAAACACGTCTTTATTCTCCATAACACGTTCATACTAAAGACATCAAAAACAGCATTACGGGTCTGACCTTACACCCTTACCTGGAATAGCCCCGACCTCCAACAGAATTCAACCCTAATACATAACACAGTAAACATGATAAGAAATCTATTCCCAAGAATCACTTATACCGATATAAATATTTTTTGAAAAGTAATTAAAACAGATAACCCTTTTGATATTCTCTTATTTATTAGTTTTTCTTATGTTTAATACTGAAAGCGCTTGCACTATTTTTCTACGCTAATTGCGGCAAATACCCGCATGACGTCATGTAAAAAGAATGTTTAAAATCGGCGAAGTGGACATGGTTGCAAGGGGAAGGACGAAAAACACTTCTTTGGCCATTTTGCCGCAATTTATTATCATTTTGATATAACAGAAACATATACGCAATAGAACGCTATTCATACAGGTAAGTACATTTGCTTATATTTTACGTGCACTTCGTAGTCCGAGATTTCTCAGATTTAGCCATTCATAAGGAATATTCTACTCAACTCGACAACTGTATGTCTGTAATGGTTTTATACATGCATATATATATCAGATGTCGAATTTTTCTATAGGAGACGATTTGACTTGTGCCCGTCCGAGATTACTCTGACGTCCTACGCTCATGGGCCTAGCTTGTCTTGCAAAACAGCTGTTTGAAGTCCGAGTAAACTCGGACGCATTTCAGTGACTTGATACGCCAGCCGGATAATATTACAGGCTTAAATGGTTAGGCAACAATGATTAATGTCAGTCGCCAGATTCTCCCATGTCGTTGGGGAGGGATGCACTTTGATCCGTTTGTGGTAGCCAATGGTGATTCAAGAACTTTCTATAAATGGGATTTGGGGGGTGGGTCACTGACTGCCATAACAGAGGGACCCGCTAAAGTCATCTATTAGTGTTTACCTGTATAATGAACCAATTTTTTTCACACGAAAAAGGAGGGGGCTGGATCCGCCTATGGTAGCGATGAGCCTCTAAGACAGACATACTTTAATATGACTATGAGAGTTTTTACCATTTTTTTTACATTGAGTCTATGAGAGAGAAATTATGACTATAACAGTGCTTAGTGCCAAATTACCAAAAAACTTGAAGGAAGACTATTTCTATAATAGGGTAGGTATGGAAATAGGAAATACACATATATTCTTTTTATTTTGCTTTATGGAAATATGTACTTTTTCATGAAGTTATGAATAGTTTTGACAAAAATATGATCGACATAAACCCCACCGAGACGATTAACCACCATCAATATGGCCATGGCCAGTAAAAATATTGGGTCCCCCTAAACAACCTATAGGAAAACCAATAAAATGCATCACTGGTAAGAATCCTTTGAGTTCAAGAAAAATAAAGTATGAAAAACTTAATTTAAGATTGAGTTTCGGTCTAGAAAATTGAATGTGTCGTTTGCCTCTTTTTTGCAAGGGTAAAAAAAAACAGTTAACTTGTGCCCGTCCGAGATTACTTTGAGTCTTAACTTCCTACGCTCATGGGCCTAGCTTGTCTTGCAAAACAGCCGTTTGAAGTCCGAGTTATATCTGAGTAATGGTATGATTGCTAATAAGATAACTCTCCACCGGACTGAGACCAAATAATATAGCACATTCATGACTAAGCAGTTTACAATTAAATGTCAGCATATGGCCTCCAACAATGAACAAAACTCATACCGCATAGTCATATATGAATAAGAGTGAATGTAAAATTTAAAATACTATGTTTTAAAAGAAAGAAACGCTTATCATACATAACAGATTTACCGATTTCAAAATAAATTTACTCTAATATATATATATACATTTTGTACTTAGCTTACTGGCAGGAATTAATAATAATAGGTTACATAGTTTATGGGTCAAGCTAGTCTTACAAATATGCCTCGGAGTCATCTTTTCATAAATGATTTTAAGCTGATATTTTCGTGATTTATTTCTTCTTTTTTTTTAAACGAAGCTCGGTGGAAGCTTGATAATAAAAGCAATACATAGCAAATTTGTAAAATGAATGAAAAGAAAATACGAAAATTAAGGAAAATGTAAATATCGCTTCAAGAGTTTTGTGTTCCAGGACTAGGCTTAAATAAAAAAAATAAAAAACCACACAAATTAAGGTGTTAACCGAATACACCCTTAGATGGGAATTAAATTTCACGAAAGTCACTAAATACATGTAGGATGTATTTCTAAAAAAATAAATTTGATGAAATTGAACACTTTTCTCCCTTTCATAATGTACAGTATAGACCTGGATGTTGTTCCATAGAAAATCAATTGAACGTGTGGTTCATATGTGTTTTGAATAGTTTTTAACGACTACACAGAAACAACAGGCATATATTGGTGTGGAAAACTCAATTTAAAAGAAGCTTAAATGAAGGTTTTCTTCGAATAATAATGCGTTTTGTAGGGAAGGACAAGTATTTTATTTTTAATATCAACCACGAGTGAGAAAGCAATCTTTAAATTTAATTCTACATCATTATGACATCATACATAAATATTTACTTTCTGTTCCCTAGTGTTGTGATGTTACAACGAAAAATTATTCTTGATAATCTTTCATATAGTTATTATTTCTCTTTTAAACATTTGTAAAGAAGTGGCTTCACCTTTCTGGTTATTATTCATGTGTTGTGTATTAATGTATCGCAACACTTTATAGTTATTGGACAGGTTAAACTCAGACGACGAATCATCCAAACAGCACCAGATCTTTTGTGATTCCAGCTGATTTCAGATTACTAGCAATACATGATAATAGAAAGTACGAAAGTTCCAGTTCGTGTAACTGATTTGATTAAATTATTAACAAATATTGAAATATTAAAATACAGAAAAAAGATACAAGTTTAATAATGATTGTAATAAAGAAAATGTAAGTTTTGTTAATGAAATGAAAGGCTCAAGTACTAGAAGATCCTGACATGATGTACTGACTCATTTGAAGATGTATACAGCAAGTCCAGAGATACTGACAATATCCAGTACGTACAGATCATAGACACTGTGCACCAGTATCGATAATAGATTTTTTTTTAAATATTGCATTGTGGTACATGTTTTATTGTATACAGGCAATTGCGGGAAACAAATCTCCTTAATTTATACATTGAATGCCAATGGGGTTTCTCATAGACACAAAACAAATTTATTATGCAGGTTTACATATAACGCACTTCATAATTAGCATTTTAATACAGGTACAGTCAGCAATCCGTTTTGTAGAGTGTTTATCCTGGATGACTTAGTTAATCAGACATTCCCAAGGTTGATGGTCATTGGGCATATTCATTTGATTGATAATATGCAATACAATATGAGCAGCTTTTTTTTCAATTTTGTCCAAATCATATGTGTGATTGTCCTGTAAAAAAGAATCTAGTCCAGTAAAAAAGAATGTCCAGTTGATTTCTGAAAGCCTTGGGAACTACTAAACTTGATATGATTTCAGCAATTGCATTAAGCTTATTTTCAAAAAAAATATTCTATGAACATTCGAAACATGAGCATATCCGATTTGAAAATTGTAGTCCTGATGTCATGTATTGTCTCGAGACCACAATAGTCAATAAAATGTATACATCAGGTTTTACATAATGGTAGGACAGAAAAATTAAAATTGGCTAATTATTGGAAACTTACCGGTAGTACATTGACATAGTTTTATAAATATCAAATAGTTAACATCAGCATTCACATGGTAAACTAGCACTTTACAATTCAGACTCAGTTTGTTGGTCAAGTATACATTTCACACTCTGACCTATGATGTCACATTCTCAATATGCATTAAACTGGCCACTGGACATGAACAAAGACAACAAATATAATCTTCCCGGCATTCATCAGCAGCTTTTTTTTATGTTTACTTGATTGTTTTCACATGCATTCAACACACATCAAAGCATCCAGATATTTTGGGATGCCAGCATCCGGATATTTTGGGATGCCAGCATCCAGATATATTAGGATGCCAGCATGCGGATATATTGGGATGCCAGCATCCAGATATATTGGTATGCTAGCATCCCGATATGTTGAGATGCCAGCATCCAGATATATTGGGATGCCAGCATCCAGATATTTTGAGATGCCAGCATCCAGAAATATTGGGATGCCAGCATCCGGATATTTTGGGATGTCAGCATCCAGATATATTGTGATGCCAGCATGCGGATATATTGGGATGCCAGCATCCGGATATTTTGGGATGCCAATATCTATAAATAATTGGAAGCCAGCATCCAAACGTTGAGGTATTCAATATGAAATTAAAAGAATTACATCAGCATCTATCGAAGGTGGAGATGCAATTTTAATAATTTTCTTCACTATCCGCAGACACTTTTTTGAAATATGCTATGTACAGAAATAAGAAGTGCTTTTTATACAAAACAATTTCACAACTACAAAAGTTATAAAATATAATTGAGAGAGCATCCATAATCTTTAAGACCCAATAAAATCCATTATGTAGCATCTACTATTCATAGAAATAAATTAATCAGTAGGATTTTTGGTAAAATGAACATATGTTGATACTTAAACAAATGCAATATAGTAGAAATACTCTGAATATGGAACATGGCCGTAACATTTTCTCTGGACATTGAAAAATTTAGTAGAATACAACATAATTTTACCTTAAAAATTCAAAAATTGTCAAAAAATTCTCTTTTAGCATATGAGAATTACAAATTTTAGTTGAGAACCCATTATACATAAAATTCACCATTAAAAACCGGTAGAAAAATATAACATGATATCAATTTATGAATAGGTGGGCGGGTTAAATTGCCCTCTCAACGATAAAGATTGTTGATCGACGCTTCAACTCAAAATTCAAAAATAATATAATAAGAACTAAGAATTTACCGTGTGAAAACAAATCTTGGAGTGAAGAAAAAACGTTATGTTATTCCAGAGATACATAAAAGTGAGTAGATTTCAACTGATAATCCAATAAGAATAACACACTTAGGATCACGGAAAGAAGGTGGCAATTAAACAAATCAAATCGAAATTTGTCAAGAGCAGAAAAATAATAAAAAATGTAAATTTCTTTCTCAGTAATTAATCATCTTGATTAAAACAAAAATTTCCAGAGAGTTAAGCATGTATTTAGATCGTCAGATATCAGATAGAAAGGATAATTTCAGTTGGTACATACTCTTGCAGTTGACAGATTCAGCGAGTTGAAACACATAATT
This sequence comes from Mytilus galloprovincialis, assembly GCF_965363235.1. Classification (NCBI taxonomy): domain Eukaryota; kingdom Metazoa; phylum Mollusca; class Bivalvia; order Mytilida; family Mytilidae; genus Mytilus; species Mytilus galloprovincialis. The sequence continues at coordinate 91,306,939 of NC_134840.1, forward strand.
TTTCATTTTTTAGGTCAATTACATTAAAAGGTAGGTTGACAAATACAGTTCAATATTATCATTTTGCGAAACCATATAAAGATTTGATGCTGATAACGAATGCAAAAACCTTTGAAAGTATTACAAAGTCTGTGGTTTATGTAATCGCGTTAAGCAATATTTTTGTTAGTTAATGCAAGGTAACTATCACATATGCCTCATTAGAATGTATTCTAGAAAACCTTATTAGTTGTAGAAAGTACAAAAAATAGAATCTTATTAGGTGTGGAATGTACACAAAGTAGAATGCGAGAGAAAGGAAAATCGCCATATAAAAAGGAAGAATGATATCGTTCCTTTCTATTTAAATTTGCCATATGTTTAAAAATGGATATTAATATAGTTCGTTCTTATGATGTACTGGTACACCACTGTTCCAGGTTAAGGGGAGGATTCGGATCCCGCTTACATGATTAACCCCGCCACATTCTCTATGTATGCGCCTGTCCCAAGTCAGGGGCCTGTATTCCAGTGGTTGTCGTTTGTTTATGTGTCGCGTATTTGTTTTTCGTTCATTTATTATACATAAATTAGGCCGTTGGTTTTCTCGTTTGAATTGTTTTATATTATCATTTCGGGGCCTTTTAAAGCTGACTTTGCAGTATGGGCTTTGCTCATTGTTAAAGGTCTTACGGTGACCTATGTTTGTTAATTTCTGTGTCATCTTGGTCTATTGTGGAGAGTTGTCCCATTAGCAATCATACCACATCTACTTTTTTCATATAAACAACAGTCTTATTAGGTTTGTTTTGTATAAATAAATTTATCATATTTTATAAACTTGGGATAATTAACAGGAATTACATTATCATAGTATCTACTTAAAGTGTTAATTTCTCTTTAAATTTCTCTTACTAAAGTTTTCATGCATGAACATTCGAGTTTAATTTAACAATATATAGTTTTGTCATGATTTACATAATATTGCTAATCCAGAAACAAAATAATTAATGATGTTTTCGCATATCTAGGAACACCAGTTCATATATTTTTGACCGTTTAATATTGTAATTAATAGATGCATCCAGAAATAAAAGCAACAATTGTTAACCAATGAATCTACACATAAAAGTTAAAACAAGTAGAAGTATGATGAATGCTTCCTGTCATCTCTAGTTCTACTTCCAAGACTCATCTACCAGTACTCAATCATCGAGGTTAGCGGGCTGCCAAGCTGACCAAACTGTCCCTGAAAGCAGCCGTTGTGAAGAAATATCATCAAAAACAACTCACCAAAACCAAGATGGCGACCTCCAAAATGGCGTCTACCACCTTTTCCTGACCGATGGCACAAATTTATTTAAACGCTCACCAATCGCCTTCGAGCACCGAGCCGACCGTGCGAGGGCTGTATAGTCAGTCAAGGTCGTTTATAACTTCAATTTGTTTGTTTGATTGGTTCCTGTTAGATTATTGCGGATCTTAGCGTTACACGAAGGTTGTGAGTAGGTTAAAAAGAAACGTTACAGTTCAGTGTTCTAGGAACGTTTCCTTTTAACGTTGTGTGGAAATGTTACAAATGATACATTGTAGAAACGTTTAATATTAGTTACTTTTAAACGTTACTTGAGAAACAGTCATTCTGTTAATCAAGCATATTCTGATAAGGTTGACCAGATGTTAGCCACATTGCAAAGATAGTTGCTGTAGTAATTAAGGCTATAGAAAATCTAAATGTTACAGGATGGTCACTTTTGAGGTTATTTCCTGTCGTGTATTTGTAAGATATGTGTCCTTTGTGTGATATGAGACAAATACACATCGTGTTGGTCAACCAATTCGTGATGCTAAAGGTTAACATTTTAAAGTATCAATTTCAGTCTTTTTCCAAATTACTCTGTCAGAACAGTTTTTGTATCTGCAGAACACCCCTGTCCATGAATTCAAAAGTACTGCTTAAAAATTGGACGTTTACAACGGAACAGCTAATAACATCACATTTTTATAGATCTTTCTGTTTTTGAGTTAGCCATCATATTCATTATTCATTATACAGATGAAGATATAAAGCAGATCTTTTTGTTGCGGTAGTATCCTTATTTTTAGGTTCAATGTGATTTATCCGAACCAAGACATCATTTTGTGCGGTAATATCCTTTTTTTAAAGTTCAACTTGATATATTCGAACCAAGTCATCATTTCGTGCGGTAGTATCCTTATTTTTAAGTTCAACGTGATATATCCGATACAAGCACTCACTGAAAGCTAAGTTACTTAGTGACAAGACAACTTCAATTTATCTGAAAGTGGAATGAATTAAGTTTTTTTCCCTATTTTTATGACGTTTTAGTATCAAGTTAAAAAATAAAGATTTTTAGGATTTTCCCATATAAATTATTTGTATTTGAGGACTATCAAAATTTAAATTTCAAGAACTGAATGACAAAAACAAGATCTGTTATTCCATGTTTTTGTATTTGTTTGGTACAAGTTTGTAAAACCTATGCAAGTCTATTTTTATTTAGATTTGCGGAGTAGTTGATTAAAGACACTTCGCCTTAATTTATTTCCATTGAAGAAGACTTATGGATTTCTTAATTTAAACAAAATGTATCTATTGTACTGTTTCGTCTTGGTGCAAACAAATGTTTAGAAAAGAGATCATAGTTGAATATTTGTAAACTCTTTTTGTATACTGATTGGAGCTTAAACATGGTTTCCAAAGGTATTATTGAGTATGTCTTTTTAATAAACATTGTCTTTTGGGCTTTCATGTCTTCTTTTTCAGATATATCACGTGCTTTGATAATACTCTTCAGTAATTTCATAACTTGGATATTTTTTTGGTATGTTATAAGTCAAACATAGATGTAAAGTTAGACTTATTTCTATTTGTGTCCATCTAATTATGAGAGCCCTTTTCAATTTATTTTAATATTCTTATGTTGTATTGTTACACCACTGTCCCAGGTTAGGACGTATGGAAATAAAAAAAACTGCATTCAAAACAGCAAGTGGTTATTTATTTATCATTTTCCCTCGGCCAAACAGTCAACATTGTGTTATAATATTAATCACTATAACAACACACACTTATGTCAATTTAAAACAACATAATGGCATATAGAAAAAGAACATTAGTCAACATGAAAGACAAGACAACAAAAAAATACCATAGCACAATAACACAATGAAGCGATGTATAAGTACTGAGTCACGTCAATACGACTATTCACTAAAAGTTATTTAATCATTTACAAAGACAAATACAAGAATAGTATGTTATAAAGGTTTAATTTGTATCATTGATTCAGTGTATTAATTTTATTAGCAAATGACGATTGCGTTTTCGTTTGATTTATGGTTTCTTTACATGAACAATATCATCTTTTAAAGTCTTCTCTAGAATACATGTGTTTTAAACAATAAATATGTCTTTTGTAGTGTTTCTCTTTGCTGTAAACAATTTTTTAGGGAACGATTCATAGTTAAATATTTGAAAATCCTCTTTATACACTTTTTGTAGCTTCCTCATTGTATCTAAAGGAACGCTTGAATAAGCCTCTTTGAAAAATATTGCCTTTTGATCCTCAAATCTTCATTTAAAGATTCATCACGTGCTTTCAAAATAGTATTTAGTAATTTTTGATGCGTAATAATCTGTGATTCATTTGATGTAAAAGGTACTGGGATTGTTTGTGAAACGAATCCTCTTATTTGTAACTTCAGCCAAACACGTTTTATTCCAGTATGGTGGTCTATACATTTATCTGAATCCATTCGATATTCAAAATAGGCTTGTACAATATCATGAATAGCGTCCGATGTATATTCTTTCTTAAAGTTATCCGCGAAATAAGGATATGATTCTGCACCAATTTCTTTAAGTATTCTAGAAACATCGTTTTCAAAATTTTCCATTTTGCCAATAAAACTGTAATGAATTTTACACGGACGGCAAATGTCATTGATTGGCATGATATGGTACTCTCTCATTCTGGATGGAGTATTAATAATACAATCAACAAACTCATTAAATGTCACGTCATGTCCACATTTTGCGATTCCTCGGCTTCGTTTAGTTATTCAAATACCAAGATCATTCCAAAAAATGGATTAGGAGAAAATAGTTTATCTACGTAGAACGAAAATACTCTTGCAAAGGGATTTCTACTTAACATCAGATGTTTTGTATTCTTCACTAATTCATATGTCTTTTGCACAGAAAACTTATGAAAGTTATTTTGTACTGTTACACTGTCATCCTTTGGTTGAAACACAAAAGGTGGTTTCCATAGATCTCTTTCTAAACACACCAATAGTCGTGTCCAAAATGTTGATGCCCCTTTTGGTACTCTACAAAACGTAACATTGTACTTTTTTAGTGGTAGAAGACTGTTTCTAAACATGTTATCAGGAATCTTCTGGTCATAAGAATAGTTGATTTTTGAACAGAGTTCTGTTACTCCGTTTCCTTGAGATATCTCATTTTCCTTCGTCACGGTTGTAAAACTCTATCAAAAAGGTTTAGATTGTAAATGTTGTCAATAAATGAACTTAACAAAAATATATTTCACTTTACAGAATCTATCTGTAGGAGTTTCAGTACAGTTAATTAATTAATTAATCTCTTGAAGATTTCAACCGATAAAAGCTGAAGGGCTACATTCGGCCAAAGCTATCTACAATGAAGCAAGTAGTGTTGCTTTATTATATAGTGTTGTGTATGATTTACATTGACTACTTAATTCTTTTCTCTTTTTATTCTTTGTGGAATTCTTTTTTTTTTAAATTTCAACTCATCTTCCCACTTATTATAGGTATAATAAAATCTTTAGATTGATTACAGTTGATTTGTACACAGGGCCGAAGTGAATCGGTGATTTTAAAATACATAGAAAATCATCAGTATTTCGAACAGTTTAACTCTTCGTAAATTAAAAGCGGAAGACAGCAAAGAGACATTCAAACTCATAAGTCGAAATAAACCTCCCTACGCCATGGCTAAAAAAGAAAAAAAAAACCAAAACTCAAACAATGGTAAACAGTACATAACATGATAATAAAAAAACGGATAAGAATCTACATTATGTAAGCTAGTTCCAGAGCTGATATTTAAAGGGTACAAATATCATTTTACTGGTTTATTTTATAATTTGACAATAACAAACAGATTGGTGAGACTAGGGGACCCTGTCCGACTTTGTTTTTGAATCGGACAAAATTGAGTATTTAGGTCCTTGATGGGTGCAAATAGGGAAACGTTTTACTCTCTATCACTTCAATATACTAAATGTCATTCATTTATGAACAAGTTGCATGTCCCAAATCAGGAGCCTCTGGCCTTTATTAGTCTTGCATGTTTTGTTTTTTTTAATTTTAGTTCATTTATATATTTTGGAGTTTAGTATGACGTCCATGTTAACTGTAGGGACCAGCTGTGGCTTACTCCTGGTGCTCAATTTTCTCGCTGCGTTAAAGACCCATTGATGGCCTTCGAATGTTTTATGCTCTCTGGTCGGTTGTTGTCTTTTTGACCCATTCCCTTATTTCCATACTCAAGAATTTTATGTTGAATTTGTTCGGAAAACTTTTTAATAGCATTTAGGACCATTGTGTTGGTATATTGATCTTACACTTGAAAAAAAGAAGTATTTAGATTCATAGATTTAATTATTTCAATACTTCAGTATAGAAATGTCAATCAGTAAGTAAAAATTGATTTACGATCAATTAGACTACTTGCTTAGTGTAAACGACCAGTAGTGTACTTCAGCAAATTATAAAAAAAAACGATCACTGAATGACTTGCACAGACAACCATCAAAGGAAACGAAAAATCATGGATCAAAATTGAAGTCTTGTCTACTAAAAACATGACTACGATTTACTCATTTTTATTATGTTTTACATGTCAAGGGCAGGTAAATATAGATGCCTCTTAAATTATTCGTAAGTTGTGGTTTGCGAGAGCACAAAGAGTGCGATAAGAATCTTTTAAGAGCGTTTAAAGAATCATTCGAACTCTTTCTTTATTTTAGTATCGTTAAAGATCTAGATAACCACCCTTAAAGATATTCTTATTATATGTACTTTTCCTCATGTGCTAGTATTCTTTTAAATAATCGTGAGCGTTTCTCTTTCTTGAATCAATCAAGCAATCAATTAATAACTTGTTCATTGACTGATATCGTTTAAACAACCCCCGGGAAATCTTAGATTAGAACAAAAAATTGGAACACATCTACTAAATTTCTTGCGTTCCGGTTGCACTTCAGTATGGCTACAATGAAGGAATTTCATGAGATAGTCTTAACCTTTATACAAAAGAGGTGCAGGATACTCAAAGGACATTCAAACTTATAAGTCGAACATAAACTAACAACGCCATGGAAGAAAAAAGACCAAAAACTTAAAGACCAGCAACAGCATACAAAAGTCAACACATGAAAAATAAAAAGAAGCTAGCATTATCTTTTCACTTCATTTTTCGCTATATGGATGGTGTCCTCTCACTTAATAGTTTTTTGACCATTTTGTATGAATATATTCCACCAATCTTGTAATAAATGATACAACAGATACATTTACTACATTGGTTAGAGGAATAGAGATCTCAAAAACCATGTTGAGCCCCCCTAAATATTGCGCCTGTCCCAAGTCAGGAGCCTCTAGCCTTTGTTAGTCTTGTATGATTTTAAATTTTAGTTCTTGTGTATAATTCGGAGTTTAGTATGACGTCCATTATCACTGAACTAGTATACAAATGGTTTAGGAGCCAGCTGAAAGTGCGGGAGTTTCTCGCTGCATTGAAGACCCATTGGTGGCCTTCGGCTGTTGTCTGCTCCATGGTCGGGTTTTTGTCTCTTTGACACATTCCCCATTTCCATTTTCATTTTTATTTAAGTGATGACAATGGTTCATTCTCCAACTTATGGGTTTACTGGTAGGGAATTTAGCAAATTATACACAAAGTTTCCAGATAAAAATGAATTGTTCGAACTTACCAACACATCATTGTGTTGTTGATGGTTTAAACTGCGTAAGTGTTTTTTCAGAAGCCATTCAACATTTGTTTCTGAAACGATGATGTGAAAATGCAAAGTAAATTTAAACATTCATATTTTATGGTAAACAACAGGAATTAATCACTTCTTTCAATTGAAAGTGTTTTTTTTTTATTCGTAAATGAACTATATATTCATCATTCAAGGTTTTGAAATTTTACAGAAAAATGTATGGTATGCACTTATATTTGGACATCTTTCAACAAATGTTGATATACCTTATCACTTTGTCTATCACAAATGCATGTATTTAAAAAAAAAACAAAAAACATACTGAATGACACACAAATTGCAACTATTAAAGATGTGAAATTAGTTTTTTAATTTGTTAGATGAATAGATAACTTTCAGATAGTCCCCTCCTCAAAAATTTAAATTTGGACTGAATAATTTTGTTCTACCCGTTAAATTGAATAGTAGATATCAAAATTTGGCATGAAATATATGAAATTTTTTTTAAAAAGCAAGAACTTATCAAGATGCAGCCTACAACTGACCAAAATTTTGATCATTGAAAAATCCGCGCTTGGTTAAATAGAAAAGTGTAGCACTAACTTATTAAAGTGAGTTTACAGTTAGCGTCAGGCAGTATCACAATATCAAAGTTTTTATGAGCTGTAACATTAGAACTAGAAACAATATAGGCTATAAAGTAAATAGATTATTACCTACACGTATTTACATGAACATGGTGGGATTAGCCCAAATATAGACTTTTGAATTTGGTGCAAATGACTGTCATTGGTCCAAACATAACACTTATTTTACATCACTTATCCAATTGTGCATCTCTCAGACATCAGGCTATTATTCTCGATTCTTTCCAACAGTTGAAGATTTACATTTTAACAAAACAGTGTAAAAAGGTCCCATATTTTATCGAAATAAAAGTTACAAACATGTCAAAATAAAGTAAAGTATGTTTTACCTTTTGTTTGAAAATTCATATAAATAACCAAAACCGTATACGTAACAAATCCAAAAGCAGTGACTCTTCCAAATCTCCCAACTGCTTTCATTTTTCTGAAAGAAGGACATTCGCAACACAACATAGTATTACTGTAATCAATATCCTCTCAAATAATTATATTTATCTTACCTACTATGCATTTCTAGGAATATAATTGGTTAAAACAGTCCGCGTGGAGATCGTGTATATTTCCTATTATATTCCATATTAGATTAAAAGGAAGGCGGGGCTTATTTCATACACGGTTAGTAGTGGTGTTACGTCCATTTATAAACAAAAAAACGGTATTGAGAAAAAATCTTAAACGTTTCGAAGAAATTGATGATTAATCATCATTTAAACCTAACAAGTTGTTATTGTTGGCATCTGTTTTTGTAGGATCAATGGAAGAAGTTTCTTAATGCTAACCGTATTGAAGACCTGCTCATTTTGATAGGTCACTAGTCTAAATTTCACACGTTAAGAGAGTCGGTAAGATAAATTCGTTAAATAGTGTGCTAGTGACGTAATATGGTATATATGGGGTCAGTAAATTCCATATGGGGATTCGAGCTTCGTTCGCTCTCATCCCATAGGGAATTTACTGACCCCATGTCTACTGTATTAGGTCACTAGCACAGTATGTAACTAATAGTATTTCTCTTTCGTTCAATCGTTCGTAAAATAAAATGCAGAATTGAATATTATTCTATTCCTTTGCCCCATCAAAATTGCTTAAATAATTTGTGTTATGAAAAAGTTATAATTCTTCTTTCTTGTATCAATTCACTTAAGGTTTGTTTGTTACTCTTGTTATCATATTTGGCATTTCCACAACCATCTTGAAAGTAAATGAATATTCTTAGCAAATGATGAATAAAGATGAATTAAAAATATCAATTTACTTACCTTTAATTACCTTACTTCAGCAAGAAATGCGACAGAATATTTAGTTGATGTTTGTAGATCTCACTTCAGTTTTACTGCATTATTTACTACATGCGATAAAACAATCGATACGGAAATCGAAGAAATTTACAAATGTCTATTAAAGGTTAATCTATCGCTAAGTGAAAATGATTAGCTCGTGTTGTAAAATAAAGCATGTTAAAACTACTACCTCAACCAGTATTTATAAATTAAATCGAAATTTTTCTCGATGCATAACTTTTGTTTATTTTTTCATCTTCTTTGAATGTATTTTATTACCGTTAATATCATTGTGAACAGCTATTATTTTTCCTGTAATAATCATTAGATATAGAAATTGGATGTAAGGGACGAAAGAATGTTTTACATACAACGCATATATCATGTAGAATAGTCCTATGACGACCCTGATTATGACTTTTTTATGACACCTTTCATTCACAGTCTTAGATGTATCCTAGGATGATCCAGGGTAGGACATACATGTCGTTAGATATTTTTTCGAACATGACTTATGGTACTTTCAAAAACTAAACCCTTCGACTTTGCTAACTCGCTTTAACGACTAAACTAATTCATTGACATACATATTTTCCTCGTAATCACGACTAAGTCACCTCGTTGTAACGATTTAGATAACTTGTTGTAAAGACTTGGTCACTCGTTAAGACGACATAACTTAATCGTTAGTTCTCAAAGGTACCAGGGTTATAATTTTATACGCCAGACGCGCGTTTCGTCTACATAAGACTCACCAGTGACGCTGAGATCAAAAAAGTTTGAAAGCCAAAACAAATACAAAGTTGAAGAGCATTGAGGACCAAAAATTCCAAAATAAGATACTTCGCCTCAGAAATAGTTGGTATCTCTGGAACAAAGAAACTTGCCATTGTTGTTTGTGAAATCAAGATAAAGGTTGTTTATGGATTTAACAGAGGAAAACATTCAAGTGAAGTAATCATCGAAATGAAGACACATCTGAACAAAACAGGTTATGGTCCTAAGCCATGTCGATATAAAACACATTCAAACAAAACAGGATTATGGTCCAAAGTCATGTCGATATAAAACATATTCAAACAAAACAGTTTATGGTCCAAAGCCATGTCGATATAAAACAGATACGAACAAAACAGGTTATGGTCCAAAGCCATGTCGATATAAAACACATTCGAACAAAACAGGTTATGGTCCAAAGTCATGTCGATATAAAACACATTCAAACAAAACAGTTTATGGTCCAAAGCCATGTCGATATAAAACAGATACGAACAAAACAGGTTATGGTCCAAAGCCATGTCGATATAAAACACATTCGAACAAAACAGGTTATGGTCCAAAGTCATGTCGATATAAAACACATTCGAATAAAACAGGTTCTGGTCCAAAGCCATGTCGATATAAAACACATTCGAACAAAACAGGTTATGGTCCAAAGCCATGTCAATATAAAACACATTCGAACAAAACAGGTTATGGTCCAAAGCCATGTCAATATAAAACAGATACAAACAAAACAGGTTATGGTCCAAAGCCATGTCAATATAAAACAGATACAAACAAAACAGGTTATGGTCCAAAGCCATGTCAATATAAAACAGATACAAACAAAACAGGTTGTGGTCCAAAGCCATGTCAATATAAAACAGATACAAACAAAACAGGTTATGGTCCAAAGCCATGTCGATATAAAACAGATACAAACAAAACAGGTTATGGTCCAAAGCCATGTCGATATAAACACATTCGAACAAAACAGGTTATGGTCCAAAGCCATGTCGATATAAAACACATTCGAACAAAGCAGGTTATGATCCCAAGCCATGTCGATAATGATTGGCAATTGAAATTTAATTTCATTTATACAAACCTGCAAAAATACCTGCTGGAATAATTATACAATACATAATAAAATAATACACACGCTAAAACATTATAAATGTATGAATAATAATTTACTTACTTTTATCTAAATGGAACTACTAATCATTTTATAATTCCAAATATATTTATGTCTGGTGTTTAGAATGTGTATAGAAATATTATATTTTGACCCTCAACTTTAAAAAAGGAATTATTAATTTTTCAAATGACATAATAAAAAACAATATTGTTGCCTCATTTAAAACCTTCTATTTACAAATGTGCACATGGATATCTTGTTATACATCTCTTTTGTGTTAAATAAAGGCAACAGTAGAATTACGCTGTTCAATAGTCATACATCAATTTAACTGAAACAAAGCCGGGTTATTACCAAAACCGAAGAAACACATCAACTATAAGAGGAAAACAACGGAACACAGAAACACTAATTGCTACGAAAAACCAAAAGCCAACAAACTTAGAAACACATTAACACATAGGATTTTATGGACATATATATAAGTGTCTAAGAATGTAACTTTAACACACTAATGAGTGTTATAAAATTAGTTTTTTTGTAAAATTCATTAGTGTGTTAAAGTTACATTCTTAGACACTTATATAATTTAATTTAGTAACTGCATCAGTTTATTTACAAACTGATCCACACCTAGATAGATTGAATGTTGATTGTTGCTATTTTTAGACACTATATATATATATGTATGTTTTGCCATCCGTATTATCTGTCTGATCTCTCAATGCTCTGTTTTGATTTAGTAAGAATTTTAATGTCTTTTTGGTACTTGTCAAATAAAATAATACGTTTTGATGCGTACATTTTGTTGATGTAGTAAATAGACAATTTCATTCTTTTTCTCTCCTCAAAATACATCTACTTGAATTGATGTGCTTAGCGTTCTTTCTTTGAACCTGAAGTACAGCCGTTCTATATAATTAATTAATGTTACGAACAGCTACCTTCAAAGTTACGTACGGCTTCTTGTTTTTTTTTTAACGTCGTATAAAACCATTTTTTTTTATTTAACATTTAGCGTCAGCATTCTGACCGAACGTGGCTGTGTACTTATACATCCCACAATTAGTATTACGGCCGAACAGAAGACCAAGAGTAAAACAAATTATCCCCCGTGTCACCTTATATAATTAGAGGCGCTCTTTATTGAATGCCGTAAAATGGCCTATAATTGTTGACACGTCATTTGAACTCTGTGTGAAAGTTGATCAATTGGCTCCATAACTTTATAGAAGGGGCCACATTCAACCATACTGAAGCATAGAGATTTGGAGTTACTGATGTTATGCAATTAGCTGCTGTAACGTACGATTCCGGTAATTAATAAAGGCATCAATTAATATGGACCTCAAAATAACGAATCACAAGAATTTCCTTGTCCAATTTGGAATAATTATAGCTTAAACCGTCTCTATTTTAATGAATAAGTTCCAAGTGGGCCTCATTAGGGTCTAAGCGTGACGCGGGATTGCTGAGTTTTTGTAAGCGGGACACGTGAAAGTCAAATTATTGTGTCGTGAAAACGGGAAATGAGGTCTTGCGGGACCCGGGAAATGACAAAAAAATGAGAATTGCTTCCGTAAATAGTGTAAGCGGGATACGGGAATCTGACAAAACAGTAAGCGGGATCCGAACCCCCACATTAGACCCCCTTCCAAGCTGATATGCGTACCGCTTCAAGTTTAACCACGTTGTGCGGACGAAAAAAAAACCCAACCCAATATGTCATCTACTATCGTAGACAGAACATAATTTTGACTTGAGTTTGACGTTATTTTCATATTTTAAATCAAACACTACCTGGTCATACCCGTTCTGTCCCCATTCATCATAGATTTTGACTGCTGTGTCAGAAGTGACTTTTCCCACCAAAATTTCCTTCAATCTCTCATTAAAGTGATCTAAAAAAAAAGAGCAAATTAATAAAACTTTTAATGTTAAGTTATTCACAGTTAAGAGACACGGATATGTACGTGTAGCACTGACAAAGGTAACGACGTTTTCAATACGAAGTGTATTCATTTGAGCAAAATACAAGCCGTGTTTGATTTCAAAGTAATATACATGTACCTGTTTAAAATGATATTATCATAAACTTTTTAATATCAAGTAAATTTATTGGTCTAATGTCGGTAGTTACTTGAAAAAATGTGTGTGTTTTACTATTATTATTGAGTATATGCTGTTTCGATGTGCTCAGGTTAAAGAAGGTTGTTCACATTTTTTGCACTTTCAAAATTTGAAACTATATTTTGTAGCGGGTATAATATATATAAATTTGTTTTACCAAGCCTCTGCTGTGGGTCGTATTAAACTAGATGTTAGATGCGATAGTTTGTTTTCGGTTAAAGACCTCATTGTTACTGTTGTATGAAGAACATCAGTAAAAGCATTTCTTCTTCTTTAGTTGAGTAAAACGCGTGGAGGGATTTGAAGTCACAGCTACATTGGTGCATCTTTTCCATTGTTTGATCATTTCGGTGTTTACGAGAGGAGGGAAATGGATCGTAACCCTTGGTTAGCGAAGATGTTTATACATCCGACCGTTTACTTTTATATTTTTATTGAATATAAAATTTGATAAAGATAATGCGGTTTTGCAATTGTTTCATTCTTTTACAAATAGTTTAATTTGTATCCCCAAATTTCATTCAGATAAGATATATGACGAGGGATGACTGTTTAACGTCCAGTTGGAAGTTGAATGCATATATTCAGGACGACAGCGTGTTCATGTAAGGCAGCAACCATTTGATTTTCGGGGGGGGGGGGGGGGGGGGCTATGGTTTTTTTTGGAAAAAAAAGTTTGTTTCCAGTTTTTGGAGAAAAAATAATTTGTTTTTGATTCTGAGAAAAAAAAATTGTTTCTTTCACCCTCAGCTGCCACTATATGTAATGCTAAAATTGAAAGAAAAAAATTGTTTTCGACTTGTCGCGAAAAAAATAGATTGTTTTTCGCCACAGGCGGAAAAAAAAGTTTGTCCAGAAAAAAAAACCATAGCCCCCCCAGAAAATCAAATGGTTGCTGCCTAATATGATTTTTTAAACAGATTGTACTAGACATGCCGTGTCGGATTTTCATCGTACTAGTATATATGATAACAGTCTGACATGCGTAGCAGAGAAACAACAAATACCATATTTCAAGTCTTTGATTTGACCCGTCAAGGAATCGAACCACGGGTCTCCAGTCCTGAAAGACGTACGGATTGACCATTTTTTAATTCGGGTAAAATTGTGAACGAGATTCGGGGTTTTCGTCTTTTAAGCTCGGGAAATCGTGAATCTTCATAACTCGTAACGATAACTATACTCATCACTGACTATATTAATCTGTCATCACTGGGGTTGTAAGTTTAAATAGGATCACCTTTTGAAGTGCGGACGGTGTTAGACTTTTTTTCTGAATTTAGAAGGATTTCATTTTTACTGCCAAAAGACGGCGAAAACCCACAACAAAACCCAACAATAAAATTTCAGAATCCGCATAGCACAAAACAATAACTTGGGGAATTTATAAAATACATTAAAAAACTGTCGGTTACGGCTAACGGTTTCAAATAAAACTTCCTCCATTACACACATGCTTCAAATGGAATCCAGTTTCGCCAAAAAGTGTTACTAGACCAAGTTTTAAGATTGGGATTTCCGGAAAAGAACCATTCCTGTCCCCTCTTCAACTGTGGTGCCAATGATGGTAAAAACGTCCCTAACTGACGTTAAACTATGATCGAAGACCCACTGCTGTTTCGATAGACTAATTTTTAAAATATCATAATTAATTCTTTTTCTAAACATGATTTGAGTACTATAAAAACTGGTTAAAATGATTATTCTTGAACTTCATACATTATAATGGATGTTTTATAAAAATGCTATATCTAAAGCCAAGAGCATCATTCTGATAAATGTGAAAAATCCACAAACATCGCAGATTTTCACCAAGCATTATTTGCACGTGCAATAAATGCTTACAACCGTACTGCTGTCGTATTAATACTTCGATCGACACGATTTATTTTTTGAAGAAAGCGATATGAATTCCGGATATATGTGTCACACAATCGACATTCTTCTGGTTTCTAGTTGAATCCCATATTTGGCAATTTTGAAATGGTTATTTGAATTGATTTGGCGTAATTCTTGTTTACTGTAGCATTTCTTAGGCTCTGGATTTATTTATGTTGTAAGGTATATTGTTGTTTAGTCGTGTTTATTAAATTTAACCATGAAATTTGCATTCATTGTAGGCTTTCTGGTGTGTTCGATTTGTTGAATATTCAATTAAAAGGACAATTACGGATTATGTACCCTTGTGTTGATTCAATGCTAAACATATGGACATTTTATTAAAAAAAAAAACACTTTTTCCTTGTACTCTAGTATTTGACAATTCGGTGATTGATAGATAGAGGTTTATTGCATGCAGTTCTAGCAATGATGTCCTTAAAACAAGCTTATAATTTGAAATATTGGTTTAAACAAATATAAATATGGAGCAATTCATGTACACTTTCAAAGGTGCGCTCGACATTAGGGACTCAGTACAAGGTTTTTGGGTTTGTAAATATCATTTAGTATTTTTTGGTAAAAAAACAAACACAAGCACACCATGGCAAAACAAGTTAGTAGATCTTGATCCTAATCTGTGTTTAAAATTTTATAACAAAAAATCTCTGCCTTAAACATGTTAAAAGTCTGTGGATTTTCTACAAAAGTCTTGGTTTTTTTTGCCACAAAATACCCAATTTCTATTAAATGCCATACAACAATAAATAATAATGCTTAACATGAACTTTTTCGTTGGCATATGTCCAAAATGGCCTGTTTCTGTTATTCATATTTTTTGCTATTTTGATACTATTGCAGCAAGAAAATATCTCATTTCATATGGGTACAGAAGGGGCAATAAACATTAAAGTAACCAATACATTACCTTTAATTTAGTTTTTTGTTGAAATTTTAATAATAGTATCAGAATCAAGAAAAAAAAACGGTCTGCAGAGACCTGATGCCCACATGCTTGACATCAAGACCAAATTACACAAAAAGTTTTTTTTAAAATTATAGACTAAGACATTATTCGTGACAAAGACTCAATGTTGATAATGTACCAGTTTTTCTAACCAAATTACTGAAATCCCTAGTTATCTAGCCTCATTGTTAGACTTAAGAGGCGTAACGTGGGTGCATTAGTGATATTTTCTAAACAAGAACCGGGTAAATCGAACATTTAATTAGCAAGCATCATGTTTATTTGCGACGCCTATAAAGCCGCGAATACAAATGTAAAACAAAGGAATCTGAAAAATTGTTCTAAACCCGATCGGTAATGTTATTAGCTGTCCCGACTTTACGTCGTAACCATCGAGAGGCAGATCTTAGGCCAATTAAAATTAATTGATAGATTTTCATCCCCGCCCGCCCCTCTGAAATCGTCCCGCCCCGATTTTTTTTATTTTGCAAAATTTACGATTTCCGGATTTTGTTCATTTCCGTTACCGGTAACCGTCAATAATTTCGTTTCATTCGAACTTCCTGTTTATAAAATTTCGGTTTTCATATTTCTTGTTTCGAGTACTTTAAAACGATTATGTTGACAAATTCTGCTGCTCAATGATGACAGTATCATCTACGGAGAATATAGAAAGATTACCAGAAGGGCATGAAATATTCGGGTTACGAGTATAAAATACGCTGTGTCCAACGCAAATCGCGGTATGTCACAAATTGGAAATTTCTTTCATCAGAAAATTGTGGATTTATTTAATAATACACTGACTTTATGTAAGCAAATTTGGGCTGTGAATGATTTCCAAAGTGCAAGAATCGTGGAACAAATTGGTAGAAAAAAAAGAGTTCAAAAAGTCGACAAACATACACATTGTGTACTAGAAAACCCTTAGATTCATGAGATTTACCTATGGCTAAATACCATTTATAATGTAATTATATATGCGTCACTTCTTGCATAACTTGAGAATCTTAAAAGCGCCAACTTGACTATTCCTGGCAACACTTGTTTGAGTGTTCATTTCATTCATAATATTTGTGCTGCATACCATTGCATTTGCATAAGTTTATGGGGACTACAAACCATCGCTTAGAGAGCAAAATAAATTTGGAGTTGGTAGTCAAATGAATAGAGAATTTCTCCATGGTTTTACTGTTTGCTGAAAATATGTTTCTAAAGTAGCGATTGCATGTAGAACAGTCCGCGTTGCAAATCAGAGATGTTTATTCAAGAATTATGTACGATTTTTTATACATGTTTAAACATTTACATGGTATAAGCTAAATTTTGTAATTATAACACTTGCATATATATGAAGTTCACGCCACAAGAAGGTTTCAAATTGAATAAAATTTAAAAAAATTAAATCCTCCCACCCGCCCCATTTTTTTCAAAACTTTGGATGAAAATCTACTAATTAATTTTAGTTGGCCTTAGCCTGATGAATAAAAGACAAATGTATACCAGTTCAAATTCTTTTGAATCGCAAAAAGTCGGAAAGCAAGCCATTACAGTAATTCTGTAGCATTAACACACGGCGATGATGATAGTGCTTGTTACTGCAATACATAGCTTTGAATGAAAATTCAATAAATCACACAACAGTTTAGCTTAACCTTTCACTTGTATGGCAGTCGCATAAAATTCCATTATATTGACAACGATGTGTGAACAAAACAAACTGACATAATATAATGTAGTTAATATATCTGTACTGTAAGAGTTTTTAGATAATTATTTGATTATAAAAAAATAAATCTTCACAAATTAACCATCTTCAATTTTCAAACTTTTCATATTAAAAGTCACTAGACTAGTGTGTCGCCAACGACATGCTTTAAAACATCATCAGTTCATCTCTAAAATTGTCCGATGATTTAAAATCTTATGTTACAACTGCCTTATAGAGCACAGTTTACCGATTTGGCTATAATTCATTTGGTTCAAATATGTTTTTTTTTCTATATTAAATGCCTTTCGGTCATTTATACACTCTTTTAAATACATGATATTATTGATGAATACATGATAGCATATATTTATACTTGATAGTATTTACTTCTCAGGCGTGATATTAGACAATAATGCAGAATAAGTTAATGATTAAGTCAAAAATCGTATTAAAAAAAAATCAAGAATAGGGAAAAAAAACAGGGGAACAAGATGGAAAAGGTGATGTAAATTTTATCACTTTTATTTTTAATATTAAAAAAAATTAAAACATTTTGACTGCTAACTTATGCATTTATTAGTATACGTACCAGAATTCAAAGGACGAAGACCCGTTGAATATTTATAATTGTTTTAACCGAGTTTTTCAGAACTTCGTTCCTCATTTCTTCGATTTCTTTAACTAGTTCTCTCGTGGATTTTCTCTTTCTTGTTTGCTTTGTCTTCTTTTTTTATGTCTCTTTTGTTCGCATTGTTTGGCTACTTTCCTAGCCCAGTGAAGCCTTACATCGTCCGCATCCTTGATATCAACTAAAGTGGATGAGGTAGATGGTCTTGGCCTCGGTGTTGATGTACAAGGCTTCACGGGGGATAAGGCTGGATCGGGAAGATCATGAATCCTTCCCTGATGATTGGTTAAGTCGAACTAATCCTGTACGTTTCTTCTGTAGCTTCATCTTCAGGGGGTGAGATTGGAACAGGTAGTATAAGTAGATTTTGAGCGAAATCACGAGAAAGCGAGTCATTGACTCTGGTCGTCCGAAATCTTTTAACTGTGATGAAATTATCTTACCGTAAATTCAATTAGTAAGAGTTCAAATATGGCTCTATATGAGATGTAATTATAAGCATCTACATTGTAATGTTAAAATCATTGAATCATAAAATACACACATAATACACAAACAGATACATACACAATCAGACACAATTCTTACCTGTCATGTTGTTATCACACTATTTAAGGCCGGGTTCACACTAATCTACATGTACTGTAAACCTTTTAGCAATAAATTGTATTGAACATTTTCAATGCACATTAGATTCTCATTAAATAGTTTTCATCTGTACATCGGTTTTCGATTACCTGTATATGAAAATTATTCACAATTGTTAAATAGAAGTTACTTAAATGTACATTACATATATGTTAGAAAATATTCACCCCAACTCGTCCAATTGGAAATCAGTTTTTCCCTTCTAATTTTCATAGTACATGGCTTTTAATGCATTATACCATGTAAATTAATTATGAAAATTAACTGTGTGCAAAAGTGTGCAATTCCTCTCAGGCATGCTCCGAGGAAACAGCATACTGAAACGATAAAAGAGAATAGAATTATATATTTTCTTTAATTTAGAATAAAGTAAAATGCTGTCGACCAATGGAATGCAAGATTTGTTACCCTCGTAATAGTGAACAATGATCTGATGACACAAAACATGTTCTTAGTAACGGATCACCAACAAAGGGCCAAATTTACTGTAGCAAGATATTTTCTTTGGAAATTTGGTCATGAAAGTGAGTTCAACTAGGAAGAAGATTTTATGATACCTGGCAATTTAAATTTGCATTAATTATTTTTATGAATAGTATTAAGATGAACAAAAGATTTGAACACGCACGTAGTTCAAATTTTTAAATAAAATCTCTTTCAATTAGAACATGTGATCGCATACATATAATACAGGGATAACACCTTTTCGGAACCTACATGGATTGACAGTTTCGCGTACGTGAACAGTGTCTATGAGGGAGTAAGACGGTTCATTTTAAACAAAAGTGGGCTTCTTCCTGTGGGCCTGTACTACTTTTGGGTGCCACCACAACATCAACCACCTCTTCCTCAGTCGTGTCTGCAATTAAAAATATGTTCGTGTTATAATTGAAATGTTGATGATTTATACAGATACAAAGGGAAAGCGGTGACCCGTTGTCATTTGCAACGACAGATTATTTGCATGAATCGAGACTTGTATTGAAATGTGTTGATCTACAGTTGAGAGAAGGATGTTTGAACATGTGATTGCATACATATAATACAGTGATAACACCTTTTGGGCACCTACATTGATTGACAGTTACGCGAAAATGAACAGTATCTATGAGGGAGTAAGACGGTTCATTTTAAACAAAAGTGTCATTGACTTACCAACATCAGTGTCGATGTGGGCTTCTTCCTGTAGGCATGTACTACTTTTGGGTGCCACCACAACATCAACCACCTCTTCCTCAGTCGTGTCTGCAATTAAAAATATGTTCGTGTTATAATTGAAATGTTGATGATTTATACAGATGCAAAGGGAAAGCGATGACCCGTTGTCATTTGCAACGACAGATCACTTGCATGAATCGAGACTTGTATTGAAATATGTTGATCTACAGTTGAGAAAAGGATGTTTGAAACTGTGATTGTATACATATAATAAAGTGATAACACCTTCTTGGCAGATATATGGATTGACAGTTTAGCGTACGTGAATAGTGTCTATCAGGAGTAAGACGGTTCATTCTAAAATTTGTCATTGACTTACCAAGATCAGTGGCCTTGTGTTTTTCCTGTGTTCCATGAGTAATCTGCCTCATGTCTGCAATTAAGATATGTACATGTTATTATTGATGAGTTGAGAAGTAATACCCAAAAAATACAAGAGTCCCAAAGTCACGCGTCAGTGTATTGTGTGTATGAGGAGGTAATGGGCCCGGGGTTAATTGATGTAGTGTCGTTAACTTACCGAAATCCCAGACTGGTTTATATAGACCTATGAGGTGGAGGCTTTCATCCAATTGTACGGTGTTGCTGGTGTTGATGGTATTTCTGTAATAGTAAACCACTTAATTTACATCAAAACTTTTAACATGTACAGTTAATCTTAGTCAAATGTTGTCATTGATAGGAAACGTGTGTTACTTTACGTTATGCAACATAATGTTATGCACGTGTTCATTTATATTCACCCCTCCTAATAAATTATATCACATTTTGCAAAAAAGATATCAATTGCATTTCAACAACATGCTTAAATAAATTACAAACCTGGTGAACATCTACCACTGGAGGAGTGGACTGTTTCTGTTGAAGAAATATAGCACACACATATACATATATCTGTAAATTTGCTTTCACAAATTTTTGGTTCTTCCCTCGCCGGGATTCGAACCCATGCTACTGTGATATCGTGACACCAAATCGCCTGCACTGCAGCCGTCCCGCTAGACCACACGACCACCTGGGCTCTCAAAAAAAGAGCTTTCGCTGGCCGTGTGTTACCTTTCCTCGTCAGTTTTAATCTAGCGGCGTACTACAGTACATGATATATAAGGCATGAAGATGTTATTGTTACAGATCAGCTAAATTATCTATAGTAAAGGATCCTACAAATTAATGTAATATACAGTCACAGAAAATAATTATATTTATAAGTACGTCTGAGTCAGTGACAACTCTACAACAGATGTATCCATCGGATCGCCATCAATGATGGTGATACATGGCTGTGTACATAATGTATATACAACTCGTCTAAACATCAACCCAACAATGTTAGATCTGTAAATTTGCTTTCACAAATTTTTGGTTCTTCCCTCGCCGGGATTCGAACCCATGCTACTGTGATATCGTGACACCAAATCGCCTGCACTGCAGCCGTCCCGCTAGACCACACGACCACCTGGGCTCTAAAAAAAAAGAGCTTTCGCTAGCTGTGTGTTACCTTTCCTCGTCAGTTTTAATCTAGCGGCGTACTACAGTACATGATATATAAGGCATATATATTTGGTCTTTTTTTTCTTCTTCTTTATTTCGATAAAATTGTATAATAACTGTATATAAATGTCCAATACCACCATCCATCCCCCATCCCAAGCGAACCACTTTCGCCCGGGTTGTGGATGGATGGTGGCATTGGATTTTGTTATATCACCATACACCCCCAAGCCTGCCAAATCACGTTCGGTTGCAGTTGGCCTGGATGTCGGCATTAAACAGTTATGTAGAGTAATAATACAGTTATTGCCTATTAATCAATTAAAACCAATGGACATTATATTGTCAAAGTATTATAAGTTCCAGCGGTCTCCCACCACAGTTCCGCTTAAGTGTACAGCGTATGTGAGTCGGTGTGATGGGGTTCATTTTAGTTATGTAATTGACTTACTAATATGTGGGGATAGCATCTGGTACTCTACACCACTATGGTTATTATCGGCAGTAAACATATGTGCATATTATAATGGATATATTGAGCAATAATAAAACAGTACACCAGAGGCCTGTAATCAATTCCGAAGACACTTACATTGAACGGTTGATGTAACAGCAGTATACTACTGTTGCCTTAACTTCCGTCTGCACTATACCATGTAAAAATGTAATTGTGGAGTCCAAACGTTTGTTCATGAAAAGGATATATTGTCCACTTTCAGTTTTTTCATAAATAATTCGATACACGTGTACATTGATAATCCAACCTCCAAATATGACATGAATCCATTGTTGTAATCAAATGTGAGTGTGTAATCGTTGAGTGAAGAATGACTAAACATGACTGTGATCGGCTACATATCATAAAGTCACAACAGCAGTGGGAGCGCCCTGCCATCAGAGTTAGTCGTAATTGTACAGCATATGTCAAGATGTAATGGGTTTAAATTAACAATAGCCATAGACTTACCAGTCATATCAGTGGCCTGCTTATTGCCACTTGTTATGAGCCAGTTGTACGGACTGCATATCTTTGTGGATGAGTGTTCTGTAAAAATAAAAAATAAATATATTTACATCTAAGCTGTAACATGTTGAGCTCAATTGTACGTTTGGCAGAAATAACTATATACACGTGTAAATTAATAATTACAACTTTGTTCATTGAATTTCGCACATTTATTGTCATTGTATTATAATCATTTTCTTTGTTTTCGCTTTCATTTCGATAATTCTTTCGAACGGACAATACGTGTTCCTTCCTTATATAATTATTTACAGATGGCGGCTGTAACGCCTTGATAACATTCTCTCATAATACTTCCAACGAACTCTTATACGTATCAAGGGCCGAGATCGGAGACCCGTCTATGACTTTTCAGTGGAATCGTCGCTTTCATATTTTATAATTCTTGTGAACGGGCAAGTCATTTTCTTCTTTATATATCTATTGACGGATGGCGGCTGTAAAGCCTAACTTTCAAGGTCCTAAATCGCTAACCACGTCTGGACTTTACAATGGATCAATAAAATCTGCTTTCAAGAGTGAAGTGCAACATGTAACTTTTTCCAGAATGATCGAAGTTATTGCGGTCAGTGATTAAAATACCGACAGTCTTGAATACTTCCTTCATTTTGAAAGATAAACTGTACGTTTCTTACTATAGGTTATACACTGAATAGAACATAAACATTTGAATTTTCATAGAAAAATACTTGCAGTAAAACCTACCGTTACATGGAATTAAAGAAAATACTTTTCAAAGATTTTACCAAGCATATAGTGTTTGATGGATCTTTTTTCTAAGTAATGCGTTTTACCTCAATATTTCTGTTGTTAAGCCCATCTTGTACATTCTTGCACAGCCTCCTGGTATAATGTAATAACTTGTATCCATTCGTATCAACTGAAATACCACACTGACTAGCGTCAAGTTATTTGTGCTCATCGAGTGCAAGAAATAATTAAGAGAGCTTACAGTTATAGAAACAAAAAACGTTGTTAAGACCAGTGGCCGTTTCATAACCGAAAACCCTGCTGTCCCACCTAATTTCTTCGTCTTATTTCAATAAAGGGTCTCCTCTTTCAGCATTGATTCCAATATGATTATTCGTAAGTTCATTAATTCTATTGTCAAGACATTTTCTAAAAACGAAAATGGAACGGAGTCTATTCGATTTGTTTTTATGTCATTTCTATTACAATCTGTTCTCAGATACCTGAAATATTATGCGGATTTTGCTTCTTCTATCAATACACCATCGTAAGGATTATTTAGACTTTGTTTTGTTAAAATTTGTCCATCTGGTTTTATGAGATGATATTTAGAGAAAAAAAAAAGAATAGTTTGCCTTATGATGAGATGATAATATAAGTAAATTAATATAAATGTAATTTTTCACACGAAAACTAGTTTGATTTTAGATTGATGATGAATTGCTGCTTATTAAACGGAAAAGTAATATTTTTTGTTGTTTCGTTATTCTTTACACAAATTCCTTTTCTTTTATAATTTTGTTCGTGTAAATCTCGATCTGATATTGGAGCCAAAAATCTACGGGTGGCAACAGCCGCACATACGAGAGGCTCGGTTTCATATTTTACTAAGTCCTATGTAGGGAAAAGGATGAGAACGTACTCGGACACTTCTTCATGCTATTCCCAATTACAAATTCCCACATATTTATTTATTAAACATGTTAAAAGGCTTAAGACATGAGTTACTGAATATAATACAATTTTTTTATAGTAGAAAATCAAAATCGTGCAAGTCGACTACAATACCGCTAGATGGGTATTTTTTTGATACCTTATATTTAAGAACTATATGCATTAAGACTATTTTTAAAGGAGATATAATGGACTGACTTGTATAACATTTTGTGTTATTTCAAGAAATATAAGTAGGTCATCCGAATCAGAAAATAGGTTTGAACAATTTCCTCTTTTGTCCTCACAAAACTACGTCAGTGTTATTTCATTTCATCCATTCAAATGACCATTAACATTTTAACATCAAGCATCTTTTTTTTCAAACTAATCCGGAAAAAACTGATCTTATTACATATCAAATATAAACAAAGTTTTAAGAAAAACTGTAATGACCAAATAATACCCACGTGTTAAAACCCTGCCTATAGCCATGAATGGTCTCCTCTTCTTTCTTCATCTGTTTATGTGGGTCACATATAGAGGCTGTATACCTGCAACAAAAAACTATGAATTAGTATCACCTTTAACTAGAGACTCTTTGCTGTTGCAATTTTTTCAGAATTTAATCTTGATAAAGAAAGAAGATGTGGTATGATTGCCAATGAGACAACTCTCCACAAGAGACCAACATGACAGAGAAATTAACAATTATAGGTAACCGTAAGGCCCTTCAACAATGAGCAAAGCATATACCGCAAGTCATTTTTAAATCAAAACCTAAATTTGCTTTCCGCAGAGTTAATACTGCTTTTACAAGTCCCATTTTAACATGAAGCATCTTTTTTTTTCAAAATACTGTGGATTCATTATTATTCGTTGGATACCAATTTTCGTGGGTATAGGTAAACCACGAATTTAGATGTTCAACGAATTATAAATTTGTATAGGTTTATTATGCAAATATTGGCAATATTACGAAATCAAATGCCTACGAACATGCAAGTTTTCCTCAATCTTGCTCATTCATTTGTGCTCTTCTTTTTTTTTCGATAGAACCGGTACCAGATCTTTGCTATCGTTAGGTTCATTGGGTTCTTCATCGAGATCGTCTATTTGTATTGGATGGTAATTTATATCCTTTTCCTGTTTTCTTCGGGGACAAACTTCTTTAATGCGTTCCTCAGCCTCAGCATGAGTTCTTTATAATGCTTCTCTATTGATTTTCCCAACACTCCAACCTTATCAGAAATATAAACATTTCTTTAACGTGTTGAACGTCACCTTACATGTACCATAACAGTTTGTTTACGAATAATACTGAAAAATTAGCTATTGTGTGGCATTTACAAATGATTAAGGCTTCGAATTTAAAGTTAAAATACTTTGAAATATATATGTTTATATTTTAATCACTCATGTGCATAAATTCACGTACATACTATATCAAAGAAAAAGAAGCGAACATAATGTACATTGTACATGCACTTCTGTTTTCAATAATATTTTTTTGGTCTCTTTCTCTCAAACTATTAGACAAAACATTAATTATTCAAACATACCGAACGTGGGTTTACAATTCCATGTTCATTTTTGTTCATTCGTTGTGAAGAAATAACATGAAGACCAGTCTCGCTTTATGATTACCTGAATTCATGAAACTAAACAAAAAAGCTTTAGTGATTGATAATTTCCCAATTTTTCATTCATTTTCCACGTGATAAAAACAACTGTTCCTACTACTGTCATTGTAAGGTCATAAAGATAAGAGCATTTTACTAAAATATGCTATGAAAAATGCAACTGATATATCATTAACAACACAAACCTATTTATGTACTGCTTTTCTTTCTAATGGGTGTTTGTTTGTGCTGTATCTGCACTCTAATTATTTATTTTTGGCTTTGAGTTGTTAGATTTCCATATTAGGTATAAGAGTAACAAGTCTTGTAATTTGGTCTGACATCCTTCTTTTGATTTAGTATAGTAAGCCTTTGCTCTGTCAGACAGTTTTTCTACATCCTTGAAGTACGTCTGAGTAAAATGATTGCCAGTTGCATTTATTTCTTGCATTGCTATTGGGAAATCGCATTAGTTCTTCACTGCTTCCTGTTGCGTGACCGCATTACAATTTTATCATGTTTTTGAGGAATATAACAAAAAAATAGTATTGCGATAAAACAATTGAAACACATGTGTGGTATGCGTATGCATAATGTAAAAACGTTTTTATTTATACCATTATTTATCGCTATAATTGTTAAAACTGTACGTATACATTGACTCGGTAATTTGTTTTAATATTACCATGATTGCTAAATGAGTTCAAAATTAAAAATTGTGATTTATACATTTTGTGTAAAATAAAAATAAATTGTAATAAAACGTTAACGCATCCGCAACTGTCTTGGCTAGCTGGTTCGTGGTTGGAACTGCCTAAGCAAATCTAGTGAAGTGATATGTGATGACTAATAGTGTTGATAGCCTCCCTTAGATGGATCAAGGGAAAGGAAGTCCATGCACATTAACTGCAATGGCGATATCGTTGACATACTTGCCAGTGGTGCACGTTCGTTGGTAGTCGACTTTCTACGGACACATCTTCCACATTCCTTTATCCATTTCTATTTTGTATTTTGCATTGGTGCAATTTTGGCCAGTAAAACTTATCCGTGGCCAGTGATGTTGTTTGATATCTCCCAGGATGCCCGATGTCTTTGTGTATGGCTTCCAACCGATGGTACATGTTCTAATGGTAGCATTAGTTGACATTTTTCCTCTTCATTTACATCGGTAACACTATCAAGAAATCCGTCTTACAGCAAAAGATGGTTAAACTGCTAAACGAATGTGTTCGGTCCAATGTTTTTCCTGGTAGGCTTTATGTTTCCTGAAATTTTGTAAAGTGCTAAAGACTCAGGTTCAAATTTACAAGTTGCTTTTTCATCTAGGGCGACATTTTTTTATTCCATGAGGGCATTTTCATTATGTCTCTTTTCTCCTAATGTCAAGGATGTTCGCTTGTCATGTTTGGGATTATTGTAAAATTTTCGAAATCCTCTGGTTTTATCCATTTTAATTGCCTTCGACATTTTTGCCCATTGACCCCCCAATTGCCTTGTGTATAATTATAAGCCATCTATCAAATCTTTGTTATTTTCTAATAGTTTTTGAAAACTTCAACTTGTCAATGACAAAGCTATGAAAAATCAAGAGAGAAGATTTTCCCGCCAAAATTAAAATGTTCTTATCTCGAAAACAAGCACATTGACTTATATATATATTTTGTTTAACTTTTTTTGGTTCCTTTATTTAACCTCTATCAACATATACTAGTGTTATGAAATTAAAGCTTGTTATTTTGAAACTGAGCAGCGAACTACCCTAATACAGTTCCAAAAATGTCATTTATGTCATGCGGAATGTGAATACAGCGTAAGGAAGAGACATTCAGAAACTTATGTTGAACGAAATAATCCGAGTATTGTATAAATTCCTTCCCAGTTTGGAAAAGAAATTCAGGGACTGTCATATCATCAGTTTTGATAGTATATACATCAATAAGATTGAATTACAGTTCATTTAAAGTAGAAAATATGACATGCTACTACTTAAAAATATTGATGCATATGCATATGCTTGTCAGTTAAAAAATGTATAACGGTTCTCAATGTAATAATCTGAACAGTTATTCATATTCCTACATGTAATATAATCTAGCAAAATTCATTTGGAAGATAATATGAAGTTGGAAAGGCTACTAATGTTGTAACAAGAAAGACTTTTCTAGACATGTATTTCAGGAAACCGTTCTTATGCATTTTTTTCAAATCACTGTGCCGTTTCCCACAATACGGTTCGCAATTAGATGGTTCTGTATCTCCCGCAAAATATCATATGGTGCAACGAGGTTAAAAAGTTCCGAAGACATTTTCCAGGCAATAAGATACTACATGTATTAATTTCGATAGCAATCCATTTATGGGAAGGAAATTCAAAGTAAGTTAGTGTCTGATGGAGTAATGACAAATGATCTTTTACCAAGTCTATCTACAATTTCTAAAATGCGAGAAATGACTTTCTCTAATTTTTGCGATACTTCCACATTTTTTGATCGGTGGGAGAAAACTATTTCTCTTTACTAGTGAAAAATCTGTTCTCGGCAAATGATTGGTCAAAATTTTATTGTGACGTTAATTTTTCTTGGTGTCTTAATAGTTTTCCTATTGTGAAGTCATGAAAAAAGGCGACCATGCCTCATGACGTCACATAAAAAGTAAACAACTTTCTTCAAATCTTTGAAAAGAAAGGATAAAAATCGTTAGAGAAAAAGATTTCACCACTATAACTCATGTGTTACGATATTTCTTCACACTAGACAATTAAATTTTAATTATTTTAAAAGCTCCGCAAGCCTTGCGCTTTAAATAATAAAATTCAACTATCTCGAGTGGAGAAATATCGTAACACACTTGTTGCAGTTGTGCAATCTATATGCCAAAATTAGAGAAATGACTGCCACATGTCGCACACAAAATCAAAAGTATGTGTTAGGGAAGCCTTAAATGCTTAGAACCAACGACGATTTGACAAATATGTAAATATTGTTTCGGAAATTAATCCTTATTCTTTACATTTCTTTGACGAATCATCTGTCATAAAAAATAACTGAAAAATGGAAATAGGCATCCAACAGTAGAGGAAAAGGCTGAAAATAGGCTTCAAATGCCACCCACACGGTCAACCTCTTTCATGGCCCTTTGTAATTGATTATTTCAATGTTTAAGATGGACCTTCAAATGGATTTCATCTCTTTGACGTTTTTCTAATGCTTTATCGGAATTAGATCGATTTGGAAATTATTGCTTACATTCGGGGACACTGTTGTTATGGACAATTGTGGCTTCCAGTACGATAGAGTCACCGAAAATACCCTAATATTTATTTTGGTTCACCGTAACGTAGACTCATATCACCAGACTTAAATACACGTAAAGTATGTTTTAAAGTAATGAAAGGCTTTTCGTGTAGCCATACGATTTACGCACGTGAATAGTCTTAAATGGCTATATGTGACGGTCTAGAACAAATTACCGCTTCAAAGTCTTATTTCTATATTTTGTGGATGTGGTTATTTGTAAAAACACTTGGTTATTGCATCATATATATCCTAATAATGGATTCAATAAAAATTGTTCATGTATTTTTTTTTGAAGGGGGAGGTACACAGATCTATACAAAGTATAATACTGAAAGAGAACCTCTTTCAACGGATTTTTATAGTTCGTTCTTATGTTGTACTGTTACACCACTGTCCCAGGTTAGGAGCGTCCCGCTAACATGTTTAACCCCGCCACATTATGTGTGCATGTGCATGTCACAAGTCAGGGGCCTGTAATTCGTTGGTTGTCGTTTGTTGATGTGTTACATATTTGTTTTTCGTTATTTTTTATATATAAATTTGGCCGTTAGTTTTCCTGTTTGAATTGTTTCATAATTTCGGGGCCTTTTATATTTGACTATGCGGTATTGGCGCTGTCCATTATTGAAGGCCGTACGGTGAACTACAGTTGTTAATTTCTGTGTTATTTGATCTCTTGCGGAAAGTTATCTCATTGGCAATCATACCACATCTTCTTCATTATATTCAATATCATGCCCCACCTAATTAGACAAATGCAATTTAGCAATCGTCTTTTTATGACAGAACGATGACTTATCTACTCACGACGAGTTTATATGAACAATCCAAATAATTGAATTCCGCTGATTGCATAAAACGATGTGCTACTCACAACCCAATATACAAATGTAATTTGACAAGTTAATGGCTGTCTATTAAAATTGAAAAGACCAATCTTATCACTCCCAAACGATACAAGATTCTTGTAATGAAAACATGTATGCACTTGTCCTACGTCAGGAACCTGATGTTCAGTGGTTGTCGTCTGTTGGTGCGGTTTATAATAACATTAACTGCACCAGATGCGCATTTCGACAATACATGTCTCTTCAGTGATGCTCGTGGCCAAAATATTTGCAATCCAAAGCTTTAATAAATGATGAAGAGCTATAATCCAAAAGGTCCAAAAAGTAATCACAGATTTGCATGAGGGAGATACATTCCTTAACTTATCATAATTTCTAACATTTTGTAACAGTAAATTTTAATAACACAAAAAAATCCGTATTTTCATGCCAGTACCGAAGTACTGGCTACTGAGCTGGTGTTACCCTCGGGAACTAACAGTCCACCAGCAGATGCATCGACCCAGTGGTAGTAATAACATTAACGGTACCAATTTTTTCTGCACCAGATGCGCATTTCGACAATACATGTCTCTTCAGTGATGCTCGTTGCCAAAATATTTGAAACCCAAAGCTTATATAAATGATGAAGAGCTATAATCAAAAAGGTCCAAAAAGTATAGCCAAATCCGTGAAAGAAATCAGAGCTTTTCATGAGGGAGATACATTCCTTAATTTATTATAATTTCTAACATTTTGTAACAGTAAATTTTATTAACACAAAAAATCCGTTTTTTCATGCCAGTACCGAAGAACTGGCTACTGGGCTCTTGCACCAGATGCGCATTTCGACAATACATGTCTCTTCAGTGATGCTCGTGGCCAAAATATTTGAGATCCAAAGCTTATATAAAAGATGAAGAGCTATAATCCAAAAGGTCCAAAAAGTATAGCCAAATCCGTGAAAGGAATCAGAGCTTTGCATGAGGGAGATACATTCCTTAATATATAATAATTTCTATCATTTTGTAACAGCAAATTTTAATTACACAAAAAATCCGTATTTTCATGCCAGTACCGAAGTACTGGCTACTGGGCTGGTGATACCCTCAGGGACTAATAGTCCACCAGCAGAGGTATCGACCCAGTGGTAGTAATAAAATTAACGGTACCAGTTTTCTTGCACCATATAAGTGTTTCTAGTTTTTAATATATATATAAGATCGTTGGTTTTCTCGTTTGAATGGTTTAACAATAGTAATTTTTGGGCCCTTTATAGTGTACTGTTCAGTGTGAACTGATGCTCCGTGTTGAAGACCTTACTTTGATCTATAATGGTTTACTTTTATAAATTATGAATTGGATGGATAGTTGTCTCATTGGCAATAATACCAATCTTCGTATATCTATATAACGTGGATCGAAAAACCGATAGTAAGTGCTTGCTCCTTTGTTGTGAATCTTCAACAAAAAACAATTTTGTTTGTCATGTTTGTCGATGAGACAATGCTAATGTGTAGCCTTGGTGATATATCATGTACATGTTTTTTTTTATAGATTTATTTATTCTCAGTGATACCATTGTATCTCTCCTTTCTATTATTAATTCTGGGAAGATATCTTTAAGTGACGTTTCTGTTTTGTTTAAGTGGCGATTTGATAAGTCAATCAAAATTAAAAGCATTGTTGATATCTTTATTTTGGTAAAGACAAATCAGCCATGTTGGATCCTACTCTCCACATCCTGAAAGTCCAACACTGAAAATATACATGAAATATGTGCATCAATGTGTATACACATGTTAGACTAGTCCATGCATTATAAGTTGTCTTGTTCGTTTCTTTTCTGTGCTGATATGTCGCAACAACTAGCGTAATAGCGATATATGCCCGACGATTTCTTAACTTTTAAATGATGTTTGTTCCAGACTCGACGATCTGATTAATTAATGACATGCTATTTTTATTCATTTTTTCCTAGCGTTTAAGTCACTGATATTAAGGAGATAATCGTAACTGGAATTACGATTATCCCAATATGGCGACGGCAGATATAGGTAAAATCTTTACAGTCATTTTTCTCAAATCAATCATGTTTTTGTCAATAGTTACTGAGCTTCAAGGTTTTTCTATACCATTACATCATATTTGAATCGTAACGGTGCACTTGAATTGTCTAAGCGCTTTAAAAATTGCCGTTGAAAAATTCGGGTTGATAATCGTAACTCTATGGATTTTTTCTTGTTTGATAATCGTAATTCCTTTATCGGATAATAGTAACTGAAAAATAATAAATGTGTCTTTCAGCATTTCAATGGTATTTTGTGCATGTTGTGTGTTAAAATGCAAATGTCCAGTTAATTGATGACATTAACTGAAAATAAAAATAAATGAAGAAACTTACAGGTTAATATCTAAGAAAAATGTACTTATATATCTCGATTTATGGGCGTTTTTCAACAAAACCGTGATTTCTTGTCCCAGCCACTTAAAAAAAAGTGTTTGATCTTTACAAGTGAGTTTTTGTGCATGGAATTAGATTTAACATTTTTAAGCAAAAAAACATACTATTTTTAGAGGGACTAATAAGCTGTTGATTCCTTCATGATTCAAAATAACCAAAAAAAGCATGTCCCCAGACGCCCTATTCAACATTCATTCTCAATGTTTGCAAGATATATAAACATAAGGATCTTACAAAAGAAGTTATGATTTTATAACGGCAGTTTAATTGTTTGGAAAAAAAAATAGCACATCATATGGACCAGAGTGATACCGTATTTTTGTTAATATCCACTACGAAACGGTTCAAATCACCTTCAGTATCTGGTTTGAAAATTATGAAAAAAATATCAGTATACAGCTTAGTACGTGCTTTGATGAATAGAATCATTCTTGTTACTATTGCAATATAGGGATTGTGGGGGAAATATAACATGTAAAAATGTCCACTACGAAACAAGTATATTGGACATTTTGTATTTTTTTCAATTCTATTCGTGCGAAACAAATAACAAGGATTAGTTTCATGCTTCCCAGGGGGGGGGGGAGAAATAGCACATATAGCCACCTGCAATAAATGATTTAAAACAATATTTTCTACATTTACTTTGTTTTATTCAGGATAAATCTCAATGTTTTTAACAGTCTTAATCACAAATCTGATGTAGGGTGACATGCATTTTGCCCGAAAATTATTGCCATATATCATAACTTCCTTTAAAATTGCCTCTTCGCTCGTTCTCATGTGTTGTGACATTCCTAGTTCTCGGAGTTTTCTGTATTTTAACATAGTTCGTGTTTTTCCCATTTCCAAATTTATCGAAGATTGTTCAACTTTCCAATTTGATGATATGATAGTATGTAGCTGTTTTCATTAGAACTATTAATAATATATGCACAAAAAGAAATGTCATAAGATGTTAAAACGTGATTAATTTATCACCATGATTTCATTATGTGCTATCATATATACGTTTTTAGTGTCAATATCAATAAAACACTATCCAGTTACGATTATCTTCTCATTTTTTAATACCATAATTACGATTATCTTTTTTCCGAGTTACGATTATCATCCCGAATTTTTCAACGGCTATTTTAAAAGCGCTCAGACAATTCCAGTGCAACGTTACGATTCAAATATGATGTAATTGTATAGAAAAACCTTGCAGCTGAGTAACTATTGACGAAAAATGACTGTAAAGATTTTACCTATATCTGCCGTCGCCATATTGGGATAATCGTAATTCCAGTTACGATTATCTCTTTAATACCAGTGTAAGTGAAAGGCACCTATCTTAAATAAAAATTACGATGCGGTATAATTGCCATCAAGACAATTATTAGGCAAATTCCAAATCAAGTTGATTTTAAAACAAATGTTATCATCATGTTTATAGGACATACAGTGCCTTAAAACATTTTCAAATTCAAACTGTATAGTTAGTTATTAAAGGTCCCGGAATGACAAAATATGAATTGTCATGAATAAATCAACACACTGATATATGACAAAACCATAAAAGATATGGAAGACAGCAACCTACGGCAACTGTGTTTATTAGTCTTTTGACTTGCAACAGGTTCACATAATATGTGTAGTCGTAAGTATGCATTAGATAAACTTCGGTTCCAGGACCGTTATAGAACAGCATATCATAAAAAATAACTAATACAAGTTTGTTGAGTTAACAAAAGAGTTAGCATACTATGGAAAAGTAAAGGTTTACATTTAACTCAATATTTGGTATCTAGCAAACTAGTGTCACAGACATATGTTATTGAATTACCTTTTTTCACACACAAAGAAGTGCCACGTTGAGCATGCCCTATCGTTCCAATGAAGTTTACCATCATTGTACATGTGCGTTGATAGACAGTGTTCATAATCACGCCCATTAGGCTCGCCAGGTCCCCAGTCAGTAAAATCCAAGTAGGTGGAGCTATTGTTCCAGATGAATAGTCTTTTGACATTTAAAGCATTTGCACCGAGCCAAACCTCTCCAGCCAAACCAGCTGAAGTTAATAGGTATGATTAGATAAGATTATATAGTCGCCGTCAGCTGAAATTCGTAGCGGTTATCGGTAAAAATTATCTAAACTATCAATCCCGTTCACTCGAGATATAGTTTTTCACATTCCATTCATAAATCGCAAAAAGAAAAACCACTACTGACCTACCTTTTAAGTGATCACACTGTAATAATCCTGACCTTCACATTTTCCAGAATATTTTCCATTGTAATTCCGCCATCTTCGTTTCTATGAGGATCATTTGTTTACATATGACATTCGTCACTGTACGCAGTTTCCTGAAATGTTCCTTTCATTGATGTGATAAGGTTTCCCGCTCTTTATGCAAATTTTATGAAATTGAACTCCACGGAAACACTTCCGGTAAAAACAATGGCTGATTCCACCATTCAAAATCGTCTATGAAAAAGTGAAGGTCAGGATTATTACAGTGCGATCACTTAAAAGGTAGGTCAGTAGTGGTTTTTCTTTTTGCGATTTATGAATGGAATGTGAAAAACTATATCTCGAGTGAACGGGATTGATAGTTAAGATAATTTTTACCGATAACCGCTACGAATTTCAGCTGACGGCGACTATACTTGATCTTTGCTCAAATGGGTCTACTTATTTTTAAGATGATTGCCTTTACTTGGTGTACACAAAGACTAGCTGCAAAAACATGTTTACATATAAAGAAACGAAAATGCATTTACAAACAAAAAAAATCATCATTATCCTTTTACAGGCGGAATTTAAAGATACTTTAAGTGAGTGCAGATTTTATTAGGAAATGAAGGTATTTTTTTTTTTAAATTAATCGTTATAAATTATTGAAGTGAATGGTACTATCAATAAATACAGCAAACAAGCGTAAAAAAGGTAAAATTTTCGAGAATCTAAAACATATATCCGGTACATGTACAATCGATTCAAATTGTATCTGCATGCGTACAGTATCGATAAACTCTAGATTTTATTTGATTTTCAATATGTGTTTGGTAATGTTGTTAAGTGTGTTTTTGTAGCTAAATTATTATCTGTCTCATGAATTACTTACTGATATCTATGTTTGGCTTGGGAAGG
Organism: Mytilus galloprovincialis; assembly: GCF_965363235.1. Classification (NCBI taxonomy): domain Eukaryota; kingdom Metazoa; phylum Mollusca; class Bivalvia; order Mytilida; family Mytilidae; genus Mytilus; species Mytilus galloprovincialis. Next base: position 91,342,434 of record NC_134840.1, read on the forward strand.
ATACCCATCAGGAAGCTGTTTTCTCTAGAAGTTTTAATTTCAGCTAAATACGCATTTAGGTTGTCGTGACAGAGGTTCTGAAAGAAAGGAAATCTCAATTTGATGGACATTTTATCAACTTGTGAGCTCTTTTTATTATATGTGTATCAATAATTCATTGCATTACCTTTAAGAAATATATCGTTATATATGCCTGCATATGCATAACTATTTATATTGCCAGTTCCACAGATAAACTTTCTAGATTCAATTTTCATTGAATTTCTTACAGTAATAACCTACATTTACAACTACTTAACTAATCATAAGTTATATGAATTAATATGAAAAAAGTACATATTGTGGATTTAGCGTTCTTCGTTGGATACAACATTTACAAGTGAACCAATAATTCAACAATTAGATGTTCATGAAAGAACGAATTTACCATTGGCTTGTATACAGACTGTGGCAAAACCAAAAAATCAAATATCCACGAAAATAAACGAATCAACAAAATGTTTTGAGATGAAATAATCATTATAAACTATGTATATATTCATAATCGTATTGGTATTTAAATATGAAATTAAGAAGAGACACAAAAAATTTAAAAAATAAGTAGAGGAGAAGATTTATCAATTCAAGGCAACAAACTGAAAAACAAACAGATTGTAAGGACAATACAGATACAATTTCATTTTGATCAAAACCAGCAACAGCAAAGGTATACCTTTGCCTCATCCCAAGTTTGTAATGTATACTGGATTATATAACACGAATCTTCATATCTTTGCCAGCCATGTTTCCAATTTTGCCATCCTGTAGTATTTATAAAAAAAATGAGGTAAGTGCATTTAAAGATATTATACATAATATGAAAATACACTTTCGAATAATATTTATATAACGACTTTAATGTTTACGTTATTTTTTATATAATCGTGTGTCATATCTTAAAACATAATTATTTTGACATTTATAACGTAAAGTTGTTGTATTTGAATTCGAAGGTACTGTCCATCATGCAGTATTTTTGATTCAGTTCTAAGTAAACGGTTTACACGCGTCTCTGAAACAAACTTTATTTTTAAATTTAAATCACTACATGACATGACTGAGTTTTAGCATGTCAGATAGACCTGGGTGTTAATAATCGATCAGGTTTCAGATAAATCGTGTTTCAACAGTATAAATGTATACAAATGAATCATCAGAGCAGACTAGTATGATTAAAACAACTATGAAGATATATTTGGCAAAGAGATTTACAAGACCGTTAATGCCTGCAAAATTTCTTCATCGCGAGTTTTATGCTAATAATAGTTATCAAAGGTACCAGGATTATAATTTAGTACGCCAGACGCGCGTTTCGTCTACATAAGACTCATCAGTGACGCTCATATCAAAATAGTTATAAACCAAACAAATACAAAGTTGGAAGAGCATTGAGGATCCAAAATTCCAAAAAGTTGTGCCAAATACGGCTAAGGTAATCTATGCCTGGGATAAGAAAATCCTTAGTTTTTCGAAAAATTCAAAGTTTTGTAAACAGGAAATTTATAAAAATGACCACATAATTGATATTCATGTCAACACAGAAGTGCTGACTACTGGGCTGGTGATACCCTCGGGGACGAAACGTCCACTCAGTATAATTGTTATTTGTTTGATGATGAATGTTATCATGCAACTTCATTACAAATATCATTTTCAATATGTTGACATAAACTGACACCATGTTAGTAAAAAGCGTCTGGTAATTGTTTTTCCAATAACAATAATAAGCCAACTCTATAATAGACATTTATTATAAAATATTACATAAGGTATAGTAGACAAAATCGGAAAATAGATGTTGCAACGTAGTTGTTTGACATTATGCAGATAATCATTTAAGTTATTTGTTTTTAGAGTGATTAAGTTTTAGCATGTTCGCTTGTCATGTTTGGGATTTTCGTCAATTCTCGGAATCCTCTGGATTTATCCATTTGAATGCCTTAGAAATATTTGACTATGGACCCTCTTCTTTTTTCTTTTAATAAATAATACGTATAAGCCATCTGTAAAAATCTTATAAAATCTTTGTTATTTTCTAATAGTTTTTGAGAAATTTAAGTTGTCAATGATTAAGCTATGAAAAATCAAGAGATAACATTTTCCGTCCAAAATTTAATAGGCTAATATCATGAAATCATGCACGTTGACCTATATTTTTTTTTGCTTTTTGGTTCCTTTATTAAACCCCTATCAATATATACCAGTGTTATGAAAAGCTTGTTATTTTGAAACTGACATGCTTACCTTTTATGTCTGTGAGTGTTTGTTCACATATTGTTTTCAATATGATAGAATTTTACGAATTGTCACCCGAAGTTAGAAGTTAGAACTTAGATAATTACAACCAGGTGTAAACCACAATGTTCTACATACGGAATTGCTTGTATCAGTCTTAAAAAAAGACAGTTGTTTTCCATTTGTTTGATGTGTTTTGAGTTTTTGATTTTGCCATTTGGTATGGTTCTTTCCGTTTTAATCTGAACTTGGAGCTCTTTTTTTATTTTTTATTTGTTGCCATGTCTTATCCGGTAAACATGGTAAAAGATATTTATAGCTCAGTTTTTCTTTATTTATAGAGAGATTAAGGTTGTCCTTATGTCAACTTTACTTACCTGGGAAATTGGCTCCTTCATCTGCCAAAAAATATATACAAGCTTGATAAGCACTATCGGTATTTCTGACATTCAATACAATTATCTAAACAACATTTATATTGTAGGACATTACCATATTTATAAAGTAAATTAAAGGCATTGGTAGTATACCACTTCGAAAGTCATAAATCCGATTGACACACTTAAAACGAAAAATACACATCTACTTACAGAGTAAAACTAGGATTAACTGCACATTTGCTTGAATAGATTTCATTGATGTACAAATATATGAATAAATCCGGATAAAAACGGGAAAAGGATCGACATTCTTGTCTCTCTTACCAATGTATTTGCAAGTTATGAAAACACGTTTTCCCTGTGTCTTTTATTTGATAAAGTAATTTTTAATCGACCATAGCGTTATGTTAATATGGCAAAATATCATGAACAAAGAACAAAAGTTAAAAAAAAATAAGATATGATTTCTGCGAGATAAATTATAATAATTGTAGTTTTGGATTGATGACCAACGGATAGCATAATCCCTTCTTAAAACAGCCAAACTAATTAGTGTTTGATTATTTTTGAAACAGTTAGACTTAAGTTTTCATAAACTATAACAATGTATCATTAACTATTTACTATGGTGATTAAACATAATATAAGGTTAATACTCGTGGAGAAACATGTCATTTAATCAATACAGTGGTCAGTGACCGGAAATCTAATAACGTGTGTTACATCCCAGCTCCTTTGTTCTAACAGGGTGATCTGAGCCGGATCACCCCTACCAGATCACCCCAGTATGAGTTTCTTTGTTATGCATGCTTTCCTTTGTTCTGTAACATTTTGGCGGGAATGTCAAAAACTTATAATTAATCATACGGAAAAGACTATCCAGTGTATATGCTGGGATTCGAACTCAAGACCTTTAGCATATCAAGCCACGACACATACCTCTACACCAGGAAGACTGGATACGAATTAATAGTAATTTGACATACTTAAAGGAAGCAAGATCATTTTATAAGTGGGGCGAGTTGTCAAACTTTTATTCAGTGGGGGTTAAACCTTTTTCGTTAATAGCATGAATAAGTGAGTTTTCAGACTGATTGTTCAATTTGATTTTACACTTTTTGAAAAGTGGGACGAGTCGGTAAACAAGAGTGGGGCGTTTTTTTTTTATATAAAGTGGCGATATAGTGTTGGCCGATTGGCAAGTGGGGCGAGTTGACATTATTTGATATCTACTCATCGTGTTTGAGGGTCATTAAGGGTATATATCATATAGTAATATATAAAGTATATTATAATGATTGTGTGGCATTCTAAACTGATCTAAACTAGATTTTATGAATTGTAAATGGTTTTCCGTCTAATCTAAAACAACTGGGATGTAAAATAAATATCCCATTCGGACTTGGTGTGTCAGTGTTAGATCACCCTCTGGCCTCCGGCCATCGGGGTGATCTTACACTGACACACCGCGTCCTTGTGGGATAACTATTAATATTATCAGATTAACTCTTCAATCCATTTAAATCACCGAGTTATGTGTTGTTATATGAGTAGTAGTTGAAGATACATAATATATTTTAAATGCTTTTGTCAAACTTGTTAATTTAGTTCGAGTTGACCGATTTTTCGACTCATCAGGGGTATAAATTCATACTTTCATATCTTCGCTGAGCTTCCAAAATGTCGTATATGACTTTTTTTGGCTGAAAATACTTTTTGGCACAAATGGTCTGGGCGGGAGGAAATATTTGGTATTACAAAATAGCATACAGTTAGACCAATCAAAACATTTGAAATAAGACATATTACAAAATTGCCAATCTCTGTTGTTTGTAAAGTTTTCTTCCAAAATGTAGTATGATAACTCGAAAATTGTTATTTAATGGCTCTGGGAATAATATAATTGTATATTTCTTTATATCTGTGAAAATAATTTAAGTTCTCGGGTAATCCAGAAATGTCAAGGTTTTTATTTCACTGCGATTTACAAAAAAATTCAAGTTCACATGCAACATTTTGGAAGCATGCATTTTGTCAAAATTTTCAAAGCCTGTTTGTTAGATATGTTTTTCTTGAAAAAATTATAATTCACAACATTTTGGAAGCCCAGCGACGATATTGAACTAAGCTTGGAACCACGAGAAAAAAACGATGACTCATCCGAAGTTTCGAGTAAACCGAGTCTCGAAACAACGAAGGTTAATACAAAGAATGTATCGGGAATGTATAATTTCGGAAAATATTTGAAATTCGCCAGATATAAAATTTTCATAGCAATCCTCTGAATGATTTATAATATGTAGTTTTGCCCCCGATTGTGTTTAAAATGCCCTGTTATGATTTACATGTATATATTTTTGATATTTAATAAGCTGTATTGCTTCTGGTTTGACATAAACTACTAACTGTAAACATTTCTACATACCACAAAAAGGAATACCGCAATATCCCCATTCTTCTGAATCAGGTCCATGATCATACGTATAACACCAAGGTCCATATCGGTCATTATCAGGATTTCGACAATAGTTATGTGAATCTCCTAGCAGCTGTTTTGTGTTTTCAGTCATATTGAGACCTACTCTTGCCCATTCCTCGCAGGAAAATCCACTGCGTGTTGTATTTACGGTTCCAGTATAATCTAAACCCTCAATAGTTGTCAGACATTCTTTAGCTTTTATGAAGGAAAAAAATCAGGATGCGGTAAATTGTTCTATTTCTACGTTTTTTCAGTTGACCAATAGCTACACAATAAGACATGCTACACAAATGATTTCCTTAATTGAGATAATAGAAGCCATACATGTAAAGTATAGAGATTATTGATCATTTGTGGACTAAAACAATGTTTCGTGAATAAATGTTGATGACGAATAAATACATAATGTACATCGTAAAAACTTCAACATTACAACTTTTTTACAGAATCTTTTACGTTCCCCTTCTTTCCACCAGATCAACGTTGTTAGTTTGAGTCACAATTACAGGTTAATTTCTTTGACATTTGGTCTCTTGTGGAGAGTTGTCTTATTGGCAATCTTACCACATATTCTTTTAAATATTTATTATTCATGTTATTATTAGTTTTAATTGTGTTTAGCATTCCCATGCCAGTTGCAGTTAGATCGAAGCGTGTCAAGGTTTCTATGATGTCAGTGAAAGCTGTACATAGATTGATATAGGGAGTTTGTTTCTCAATTCCAAAATAATTAGCTTTTTTAAACACTAGTTTATATTGATAGAGGATTACTAAAGGAATCTAAAGAGCAAAACAAATATATAGATCAATGTGCTTATTTTCGAGATGTAAGTTATTGAAATTTTGGCAGGAACATGTTCTCTCTTAACTTTTCATAGCTTTATCATTGACAAGTTCAAGTTCTCAAAAACTATTAAACAAAAATACAAAATAGGACAAGCAAACATCCTTAAATGATTCTGGTATTCTCATAACATTCATAAGTGCAAACCAAAACAAAAAGCAAGAATGAAAATTTTGCATACGATAACGACTATTGATACTATCATGTTGTGACTAATATTGACACCTATTTACTGAATACTAAAAGTTACGATACACGTACACACATAGGGTACTAATAGTAACACAAAAAAATATATAAAAAATCAACAAGCAAAGACACAAGGAATGTCAATGTAACAACTAAAGATCAATCTATCAACAACTGATTGCTATGCTATTTTAGGTAAAAGTTGCTAAAATTGAATATTATTGCGTTTTTATTAATCGTTATATATAAAATCATACCTGCTACATTTACAGTCAAAACACTAAGAAACCATATTTCACAGAAGAGTGTATATCTTGTCAAAAAAGACATCATGTTCTACAAAACAGCAAAATAGTTTGTCATTATTTCTATATCTACATAAATCAGGTAGCAGATTTATTGTAATCGAATAATTGACTTTATGGTGATAAATATTTCATATTTCTCGATTTCTTCATGTTCTCTATCTTTACGCAATGTAGGTTGCATTTCTTGGTTGAACCGTACCACTTTTACTGTGAAGTTTCGATTTGTTTAATAAATCCTTGAATGGAAAGCTCATATGCACTACTTACATCTATTTGGAGAGTAGAAAATTAGTACTGTATACTTACCTCTCAGATGTAATTTATAAAATAAAAACAATACACAATGTATTTGGAGAGTTGAACATTAGTACTGTATACTTACCTCTCAGATGTAATTTATAAAATAAAAACAATACACAATGTATTTAGAGAGTAGAAAATTAGTACTGTATACTTACCTCTCAGATGTAATTTATAAAATAAAAACAATACACAATGTATTTAGAGAGTAGAAAATTAGTACTGTATACTTACCTCTCAGATGTAATTTATAAAATAAAAACAATACACAATGTATTTAGAGAGTAGAAAATTAGTACTGTATACTTACCTCTCAGATGTAATTTATAAAATAAAAACAATACACAATGTATTTAGAGAGTAGAAAATTAGTACTGTATACTTACCTCTCAGATGTAATTTATAAAATAAAAACAATACACAATGTATTTAGAGAGTAGAAAATTAGTACTGTATACTTACCTCTCAGATGTAATTTATAAAATAAAAACAATACACAATGTATTTAGAGAGTAGAAAATTAGTACTGTATACTTACCTCTCAGATGTAATTTATAAAATAAAAATAAAACACAATGTATTTAGAGAGTAGAAAATTAGTACTGTATACTTACCTCTCAGATGTAATTTATAAAATAAAAAACAATACACAATGTTTTTGGAGAGTAGAAAATTAGTACTGTATACTTACCTCTCAGATGTAATTTATAAAATAAAAATAAAACACAATGTATTTGGAGAGTTGAACATTAGAACTGTATACTTACCTCTCATATGTAATTTATAAAATAAAAATAAAACACAATGTATTTGGAGAGTTGAACATTAGTACTGTATACTTACCTCTCAGATGTAATTTATAAAATAAAAACAATACACAATGTATTTAGAGAGTAGAAAATTAGTACTGTATACTTACCTCTCAGATGTAATTTATAAAATAAAAACAATACACAACGTATTTAGAGAGTAGAAAATTAGGTCTGTATACTTACCTCTCAGATGTAATTTATAAAATAAAAACAATACACAATGTATTTAGAGAGTAGAAAATTAGTACTGTATACTTACCTCTCAGATGTAATTTATAAAGTAAAAACAATACACAATGTATTTAGAGAGTAGAAAATTAGTACTGTATACTTACCTCTCAGATGTAATTTATAAAATAAAAATAAAACACAATGTATTTAGAGAGTAGAAAATTAGTACTGTATACTTACCTCTCAGATGTAATTTATAAAATAAAAAACAATACACAATGTTTTTGGAGAGTAGAAAATTAGTACTGTATACTTACCTCTCAGATGTAATTTATAAAATAAAAATAAAACACAATGTATTTGGAGAGTTGAACATTAGAACTGTATACTTACCTCTCAGATGTAATTTATAAATGAAAATAAAACACAATGTATTTGGAGAGTAGAAAATTAGTACTGCATACTTACCTCTCAGATGTAATTTATAAAATTGAAATAAAACACAATGTTTTTGGAGAGTAGAACATTAGTATACTTAACTCTCAGATGTAATTTATAAAATTAAAATAAAACACAATGTATTTGGAGAGTAGAAAATTAGTACTGTATACTTACCTCTCAGATGTAATTTATAAAAAAAAAACCACAATGCATTTGGAGATTAGAAAGTTAGTACTGTATATATACTTACCTCTCAAATGTAATTTATAAAATAAGAATAACACACTGTATTTGGAGAGAAGAAAATCAGTAGTTTGTGCTTACCTCTCAGAGCTATGTTGCTGTTTGAAAATACCATTAGTGGTGATGTTTTATATTTGTAATCAGCACTGTTTCAAAAGGTTAGCAATCAATTGTAATTGTGATAAACGTGGCGGCGTGATATTTGTCACAACAGTTCGTATCCTTTCACCAAAAAATAAACTATATTACAATAGGTATCATTATCTATTTTAAATATTATATTACAGATTGATAAAATCGTATAATGCATAATTGTTCAACTAAATGTTCATTCTAATGCAACAAATTTGTAACGTTCATTTTGATTGGATAACGTCACATATTTACATGGCATCAATTGACAATTGATGCTATGGGACGTACGCGCAAGCGCAGACGGCATATGGCAAACTTTAAATACATGTTTTAACGTTGTTTTCAGTCAGTTTCATTAGAATGGAGATAACAATATTGTATTTTAAGCTCCGACGGCATCAATTGGGGATTTGATGGTCGCAAATACCCGTTTACTGTCTCCGCTAACGCGTCGCCAGTAAACTTAATTTGCGACCATCAAATCACCAATTGATGCCGTCGGAGCTTAAAAAACAATACAGTTATCTTCTAAATCGCACAATTTTAAAATTACAATTGCTACTATATTCTCTACAAATTCTGTAAATGACATTACATTTCTAAATTTCTGTCAAATTATAAATAAACAGCAACAGTAAATTTGAGATATAAGCATACTTTAATATCCTAATAGGTTATCAAAACACAATTAATATATAGTTATCTAACTGGTACAGTTTTCCTTCCGGTGGAAAAATAGTATTATAGTATTATCTAAAAGTTTAGTAATATCATGAACTTCATACAATGATTCTACGTTCAATTTCTTTAAGAAATGTCTCCTTAAACAGAAACAAAATTAACATTCATTTCTTAAATGAATGTGGCCTCCCAAAGATCCCCAGATGAAATAACATTTTTTAGTTGTTTCATAATAAAAAAAATATGCTGTCATACGGTTATATGACCAAATAGTGCAAACATGAATTAGTTCATGCAGTTATCAGAATCGGGACAAACTATAACAATACATGTACATCAACATGTTCATCTTTTTTTATCTTGATGTTGATTGGTAGATCCGAAAAAGACTTATATATTTTTGATTTGAGCGTCACTGATGAGTCTTATGTAGACGAAACGCGCGTCTTGCGTACTAAATTATAATCCTGGTACCTTTGATAACTAATTATATATGTATTTAAATCAGATTGCATTGCCATATTATATACATGATATAAAGATATGAATATTGTTAACGAGCTATACTGTATATTGTGTTGGTTAATATGATATTATCGTCTTTAGTTTATTCATACATATTAAAAATATTCGTTCATAAAGTCTATATATATGTATTAAATAACCTTGTATTCACTTCGAATTCCTCTCAGCAATACATGCAAAAACAAATGAGCTGGAACATTTTACTTATGTCTGTAGCTTGCATATGGATGAGTGGAAATACATATTCTTTCCTAAAAATACACACACACACACACAATTACAGATATCATGGACATAGCATCGTACCAACTGTATATATATATATATATAACTCGTCTAAACATCAACCCAACAATGTTAGATCTGTAAACTTGCTTTTGCAAATTTTTGGTTCCTCCCTCGCCGGGATTCGAACCCATGCATATATATATATACATAAATAAGCATTGTAAATCCATTTCCGCTTTTTCAAAAAATAAAACTATTTAAATTGTGACACCTCATTCACGTGGCACAAAAAAATAATCGTGTGAGAAATACAATTGACAGCAATACCGGTTTGTGTTTATTCATATTCAGAATTCAACCAGTTTAATGAATCAAAGAAAAGTAAAACAATTGATGCAAAAAATTGAAAACAACACGTTTAATAAGTTTCTTGCGTCCGAAGCGCTCTTTTTTTATTTACCTTCATCAGGACCGCTCAAAGCCAAACATTTGAAATCCGAAGATGTATAAGTACCGAAACCGTTGAAGAGCTATATGTCAAAAATACCTAAAATAAATAACCAAATTCATCTAAAGCCAACTTTGCCTGAGGGAGTTAATAATTTCAAAATTTATAAACGAGAAATTCAAGTAAAGTTTGTTAAATCATGTTAGTACCGAAGTACTGACTACTGAGCTGGTGATACCCTCGGGACTGATAGTCCACCAGCAGAGGTATCGACCCAGTGATGCAAGTTGTTTGACATTTGATTTCAACTTCTCTATTATATAGCGGCGTAAAATAGCACAGCATAAACCCGAACTCAAATGCAAATTTAAAAAGGGGAAGTCCATAACAAAACTTTGTAGTTTGAAGTCAATTTGACAATGAAGTCAACAAAAATGCTTTTTGTAGTTGATGGTAAATAGACAAAGACGCTGATAACAAATTGGGGGAAAATATGAATACAAGGATGAACAAAATAGAAATAACACTGTCAAGCTTTGTTGCGTTCGAATCGCACATCTGGACCCACACGCACCAGGAACGCCCAAATCTAAATACACGACAGTGAGATGCATAAATACGCAAAATACGTCAAAACTCATACAAAAACATAATAGCACGGAGAAAAATATAGGGAAAACTGGTTAGTAAACAAAAAGATACCCAACATTGAAATGAGATCATCTTGTATCAATCTTTGAAGTAAAACACTGAATATGAATCAATCAGGTCTTCGACTTTCTGATGAACCTTTTTGAGAAAAAAAACGTTGACCAAACTCTGGCTCATTATTAATATTTTGCTCAGACGCCTTAGAGATCTTATGAAGTTTAAGCAACAGCTCCGATCTCTTGAATATCGTCTTGTTTGTCATAGAATCATGTACTGATACGACCGCTTGTGTCCAATTCTGAGTAGATGTCTAGAAATGAAGTGGAAGAAGCTGTATCTGTAGTTTATTTAGATCTCTAGTTCAGGATATATTCATGGGTACCAATCAGTAAAGCTTGAATTGTTATTGGAAAGAATATTATCAATATACGTGTAAGTCAAATAAATTAATCTGTTTCTTTGATCCTCTTGTTTTTATTTGTGTCTGAAGGAATTACAACTCATACGAAAATTTTTAAAAAAAATTTAAAAAAAGGGCGACCAGAAAAGGTACACAGTTGGTTCTCATAGGCATGCTGACAACCTGCAGGAAGAAAATTCAACTACTAAATTCAAATGGCAAAGGGCCAATGTCAATGAGAAATTCAACCATACTAGTTACTTATTGTTTTATGGAGAACCTGTATTTTACATATATAAATAAATCCGAAAACACCGGTACTCGGTCTGTCTTGAATTTGCAATGAGGTGAGAGCTTATTTTATCGAGGTTGACGACTACACTGTGACTATGAAATGAAGAACAGTAATAAAAGCGGTGCTCTTTTTATCTTGATTTTTTCCAGTGTAAATAGTGAACCTATGTCAAGAATGGAAACACTTTGATGTTTCGTGTTTTTTTAACATTCAGAAAGTAAATATATACTGATATGAAGTTAGGACTTTTTCTATATTATTCCAGTAAAACAGCCTCAAAGATTTAACATCACCAAACACTTATGATTTGATAAATAAAAGCGTAACATAAGATTTAAAAATGAGCACCATTCCAAATTGTTTAATTTATTCATCGCTTTGTCCCGTTATTGAAATGCAATATTCAAACCATAACAACATTCAACTAGTTATCCTGTCAAAGGCTTTTATTGCGTTGTGGCTTTGAATTCTGTAATGCATCAATATATATCCATTCCATTACTCTGTATGGTGATAATAAAGTACAGTCATCTTGTCCAGATATACTGCTGTCTGGGTTGGTTTCGGTTGTGTGGAATCGAGTTGCTCCCACAAAAAGTCCCGTAGTGTTATACGTCAAATGTAAGTAAGCTCGATTCCAATGGTTTTTTGAAGACACGTTTACATCTTTAAGAAACTTTATTGGTCGTCCCTTTGCTTGATATCTTGATTGTGCAGTCCTCGATGATTTCGAAAATGCTAGCGTAAATGCATCCTAAAATAAATACAATTTGAAAATAGTGGAAATAATTTTAAAATATCTACTGTATCAGCGTTATGAGATACGCGTAGAGTCGATTGTTTTATCACAAGATAAAAAAAAAACTATCTGCATGCCAAAATATTACTGATATAGTCATTTATCATATATTTAGTACGAAATACAGGAATTTTGTATCTAATTTTTGAATCTAATAGAGTTGTTTTACTCCAGTCTGTATCATCTACCATGTATCGCATACTCCATATCGCAAAGATAAACCCGTATCGCATTACACGTATCGCACCCCTTTTGATACATCTCGTGATTATTTCTGGAACTCCTCGGTTGTTATCCAATTGAAATATATTTATTAAATGACGTCAAGTTTGGACATACCTTGACGTCCAGTTGCCGTATTTCCTGGCATGATACGAAATGTACCCACATCAAACAATAGTCAGAAAGAGGGCTAAGCAGCAGTATGTTAGACGACCATCTTTGTCAAGATTATTCATTTTAATCTAAAATTTGCCAGACCACACCTTAGAATCTAATGATTTTCCCACATTAAGTGATAACATTTGGAAAAATTATACATTATTCTAACATGACGTCCTTCAAACGCTTTGAGTACACACCCGTGGTAAAATATGAATATATTGCCAGTGCTGTTCCGATTGTACTCCCACGTCATATGCTTTTTTATGAATGAGATACCCGACGTCATAGAACAATGACGTTAGAATGTAAGCATTTTACGGGAAAATACACGCTTGTGAATCCGAAAATCATCACAAGGAAACATACACAAATGATGCTAAAATGTGGCAAAAGCCCTTTATTGTACATCATATAAGACATATAAATAAATTATCATTCAAATTCATCCAAAACTGTCTAAATACATTATTTTAAATAGTTTAAACATGTCACTAATGCAGTTTGCTCCGTTCTTTTACGCTAGTTTATTAGTGCGTTTATTTATGGAAACGGCAAATATTTGCCTACACCTAGAGCGCTTCGATCCAAAAGAATTGCCGTATGTGTCCTATCAGAATCGAAATAATTCATGGGGGCTTGAATATATCTAGATTTTACCACGGGTTGTCCCTTTATGCCGATATTTTACCCCTCGCTATCGCTCAGGGGTAAAATATTTGTCATAAAGGGCCAACCCGTGGTAAAATCACGATATATTCAAGCCCCCATGAATTATTTCTTAATAATGTTAAACAGTAGCGTCTCCAGCATCACATGTTAGACAATTACAAATCAATACACAAGTGTGAATAAGTCTGGAACATATGTTCAGAACATCTATAATTTTATGTGTGATAAGACAGTTATTTACTTCTAAAAATCTACCATGCTTCCACCACAGAATCAAACGGTTGTCCGCTTACATTTGTTAAATATATGATAAACAGATCAATACATGGTAAAATCCGTATCGAATGCTGTATCACCACTCGAACAATATCAGCCCTCGGGACTGATATTAGTTTCTCGTGGTCATACAGCATGCGATACGGATTTTGCCATTTATTATTCTTTATATACGATCCTTCAAATTTAACAACAAATAAATGAATTTATTTTATGTATACTTAAATGTCTATGTTTTACACATAGAAAAAAAATTGTAGGATTAAATCAAAATAAGCTGTGAAAAGCATTATTTTACGTCGAATATACAAACTAGTATCAGAAGGATTTTAAGTGGCACGATCGTTTCTTTTGACAACCGGGTAACATGTGTAAATATTCTCCTTTTAAAGCTCGTTATTTATCAACATGTACAAATCGGTTGTTCATTCAAATTCAAAATGGATCAACGTAGTCCCCTGAATTGCCGTTCCAGGTATACGATTTTACTTAAGTACTACAACTGAACCTGATTAATATCTTTGCATGATGCAGGATCTCCAAACTGGTTTGTTCCTATCATCTTCCTCACTACTTCTTGACTGGTCATTGTTGCTTTTAGTTGCAATGGACTCTGTGGATACACTGCGCTATCTTTCTGTCTTTTATCAAACATTATTGATGTTGAGCTAACAATCTGTAAATCGTCTGTCAGACTCGATGGATTTGGTTGTTTTTCCTTTCCAGCATTTTCAGAACCAGTTTCATGATTTACAAACTAGATATAAAAAGTAATAAACTATTATTTTACTATAAAAAGGAGATACGGTGTGATTGCTAATGAGACAATACAAATAACTACAAATAATGGCCTTAGTTTTCTCCTTTGGATTGTTTTACATAGTCATATCGGGGCCTTTAATAGCTGACTATGCGGTATGGGCTTTGCTCATTGTTGAAGGCGGTACGGTGACCTATAGTTGTTAATGTCTGTTTCATTTTAGTCTCTTGTGGACAGTTGTCTCATTGGCAATCATATCACATCTTCTTTTTTATATTCAGCAATGGATGAGCCATATTCTACAGACGTCGCAAATATAATATAAGATTTTGCATGATTGCAAGTGAGATGATTGTAACTAACACCTAGAACCAACATCACGTAGATTTAAGCAACTATAGGTCACAATAATGACCTTCAAAAATGAGCAACACTTATTTCGTATAGTCAGCTATAGATTATGCCAAAATTACAAAATGTAGAACAATTCAAACGAAATAATCAAACGGCCTGATTTAAGACAAAACAATTGAAGAAAACAAAATATAACAAACAATAACCAACAATTACACTGAATCACAGGTTCCTGACTTGTCAATCTTGTTTTACTATATGACAATATTTTCTTACACGCCATATGAAATAATCACTATGTATACCGTAATCTTTTTGTAAACATTTCATGTCTAGTACCAAATGAAAATAAATATATCAGTGAAATCTGAAAATTATAAAGTAGACAGCCAGAACAAAATAAATAAATATATATATATATATAATATATATATAGTACTGGTATACCTCAACTGATGTGGAATTGAGCAAATTAACAATAAGCTGTTGAGCAGTAGTTGTCCAGTGAGATACTAACTCTATGTTCTTGTCTAAAGCCTTCACCTGTGAAAGAGGCTGAAACAAAAATAAACATTCACTTGTTTTATCTGTATAGGGCAGTAATCATATTACGTAATCATCTGTAATGGCTTTTAACACGTAAACCAGGTACCCACTGTTTTTTTCTTGAAATGTCTGTGCCAAGTCAGGAATATGACAGTTATTTAACATTCTTTACCAGCGTTAGTTGATATAGTAAAGTATGAATTTATCATGAAGTTTCGGCTATTTTTGATAAAACATGTTTTGATAAATTTACCAATGTGACGTGTCACCTAAAAGTAACTTCGGCATTTTCTGCATGAATCTTCAAGAAACTGTACACGTAATAATAATGTTACATTAATTTAACAGCGGGATAGATAGTACAAAATTACAAAATTGTCAAATAAACGACTAACCAAATTTACCGCCCCCCCACCCCAAAAACCCAAGATATATTATATAAATAACACATAGCTGAGAGGGTGATAGAGCAGATCAAACTCCCCGGCAGTTCCAGTTCCGATCCGCATACGGGCCCGAATACTACTCTACACTAATGGATTGATGGAGTAAAGGAAAACAGTTCCGGAACGGAAACGATCACTGTCCGGAGTTTGAGAGCAGATTGTTACAAGGAGAAAACATTGTCAACTGAGGCGAAGCCAAGGTTGACAATGTCTTTTCGAGGGATAACAATCTGCTCTATCACCCTCTCAGATATGTGTTATTTAATTTATTATACTGAATGTTCTGTTATTATTGTCGATTAAATTTCAAATTCAAAGTAATAAACTATGACATATTGTACATAACAACCATCCGATTTAATAAAGCGCTAACTTGATCAAGCGTCTCTGTGAAGGGTAATAGAGTATTTGCCATAGGATGTATTTAATAAAGCGCACACTTGATTAAGCGTCTCAGTGAAGGGTAATAGAGTATTTGTCATAAGATAGAGTCGTATTTAATAAAGCGCACACTTTATCAAGCGTCTCCATGAAGGGTAATAGAGTAAATAAACAACCTCGTATTAGCCAATCAAAATCTGGCATTTTGACATGAAGTATAATAAATCTAAATATCTCGTATTCATGTCACAAGCAGAAATTCCTCTCTTAGGAGAGTTGGGAACCTGAAATCGAACAGAGCCCAGAACAGATCCGCCACCAACACTAAATTAATAAAAGATCATAAACTCGAGATCGATGTCCGGGTCCTCCACCATGTAATATATCTTAATAAATTCGGGGACTAAATGTAAGGTATAAAAGAAATAAAAACATTAAAAATTACAGAGCTGTGAATTATTACATCATTTGCTCTACTTTTTTTTATTTTCCAACAACAATACAATAGTAACCATCGTGAAAAACATGTAGTCAAACATAGAACAAATAAACAAGCTTCAACTTATTTTATTTAATACTTTTTGCTAATTAAATGATATAAATATATAATACCAAACTTACTTGAAGTAATAACTGAGTATTTGAGTACCCCTGATCCAGAAAAGCATGAGCTGCTGTCACGTTAGTCATTAAGACGTTTCGTGCAGATACCATGAATGCGCTCGTGTAGTCAGCTATAGTGTGATAGGCATCTAAGTGTGACACCTCTGGTGTTAAATCGTGTTCACCGTACCACCATGGTAGTTTGCCGAATGCAAATTGTCCGAAGTTTACACCTTCCATCACAATTACTGGAGTTTTGTACTTTTGTGTTGGGTTTTGTGCAATATCTGCCTGTAACTCTCTAAATAAAGAAAATTTGGTTTAATTTACCTCTGCCAGTTGTGGAATAAAAGTATACCAGTAAATATATCATTTCAAAATACTCGTAGTTTTGGGATGATTTGATGTCTGAAGACTCTGAACTGTCCAAGTTAGAACACTTGCGGAAATTAGTTATGTAGATAAAGAAACATACAATCTAGGCAATAAATTGAGATAAAAAATGAAGACAACCGTAAATGAGTTTGATGGTTTAGGACAGTTATTCAGTTTGGTGACAATAACATCCCATTCGTTCTACAGTCTATCACTTTTTTTATATATAATTTTGAATAAAATACATAATTTGATTTTGTATATCACAACTGGTTATGATGATCAAGTCTTTCAATTTAGTGGTATCACTTTTTTATATAGAAATACCAATACGCTAAAAAGCTACATTCCAAAGTATTGAATATTTGTTTTAACTTGTCCATAGAATTTTTATTTAATACACGTTATTTACCTTTTCTATATTGGACAACATTTGATGCTGACTATGTGTTTCATGTTGGTGACTTTTATAAGGTACTACTTGTTCCTATCTTTTGAAAGCCGTATAGTGACCTATATTGCCAACATCCAAGTCATCTGAATTCTGTGCGATATTTGTCTCATTGGCAATCATCTGCTTATTTTTAAACTAAAATTTTTGATTTTTTTAAAACTCGAAATTTCGCCTTTTTCTAAATTCAAAATTTTGACTTTTTAAAACTCAAAATTTCGACTTTTCCACAGTATTTATACTGCGTTTTGCGTTTATCACATCCACAGTCATTTATATCAGCAAGCGGAGAGCCATATACATAATAAACTTGATAAGCATATTTTAATAAACTAAACCATTTTCAAGAGGTTATTTTAGATAGAAAATCTTGTTTTTGTCGAAGAATAATCAAAATATGTTTCACGTCTGAACTTCAGATATGTGTATCAAGGCAACCCCGTTATTCCGACACACCTATATAACAACATACTTTTCTTCAGTCTAATATATAAAGACAAGGGTTAATAGTTGTGTCAATAGAATGTCAATTTGTAGAGTTCAATCAATGTTCCAGAAAAAAGAACCATTATTTCAAAATTCAAAAACTAGAAAACCGAGCAGCTCATTTGTCGTCCTGAATATGCATTGCATTTTTGGCTACTTGATTTACCATTGTTTAAACAAGGCAAAGTCAGTTACTTGCTATTGGGAAACCAAACAGGCCTTTGAAACTGCGATGCTAAATGTTCTCAGATCTGACGATCCTATGACAGTGTCGTGGGAACTAAAACATGGAATATGGGAAAACATTTTTTTTTTTCTGTCAACATGCATGTTCTTTCCAAATTCAATATTAAATGCTAATTCATATCTTAATATCTTAATTTAAGAACAAATAAAATTTAAAATAGAAATGGGGAATCTGCCAAAGAGACAACAACCCGACCATAGAGCAGACAACAGCAGAAGGTCACCAACAGGTCTTGGAACAATGCAACGAGAAATTCCCGCACCCGGAGCTCGAGGCGTCCTTCAGAAAACCAATTTCTGAATATAAATTGCCAATTGTGTGGATGACGCTTTAATAATTTGCGTCCATGTCTTCTCCTTCTAAAATTGTAATATTTAAATAACTGTGTTTGAATACTAACATCAAAGTTTTAAAAGTACTTAGAAAAAGTCAAAATTTCGAGATTTCAACAGTCGAAATTTTAAGATCAAAGTAGAATTTCGATTTTAAAAAAAGTAGAAATTTTGAGTTTACAAAAAGTAGAAATTTTGAGTTTAAAATAAGTTGAAATTTCGAGTATAAAATAAGTCGAAATTTCAAGTTTTAAAAAAGTCGAAATTTTGAGTTTAAAATAAGTTCAAATTTCGAGTTTTAAATAAGTCGAAATTTCGAGTTTCAAAAAAGTCTAAAATTTCGACTTTTCAAAAAGTCGAAATTTCAAGATTTTAGAAAGTCAAAATTTCAAGTTTAAGTCAAAATTTCGGGATTTGAAAAGTCAAAATTTCAAGTTAAAGTCAAAATTGAGAGATTTGAAAAGTCAAAATTTCGAATTTGAAAAAAGTTCACTGCCAATTTTATTATTTTTTCTATGTCCCTAATACGCTTCCGTAATAAACTACCGTCCAGTCTCACTTACCTGCATCTGCTGTAAAATCATGGAACACATTGTAACAAGCCACATTATGACCCATGCTGACAAATATGATATACTTATACACATTACAACATGGATCCAGGAGAGGACTATCCATGTATCCTGCGAGACACAACTGATAGACTTCATAAATGACATCACCATAAACATGGATGCAGGGAAACAGACAGACTGCCTAATTATGGATTTGTCAAAGGCGTTAGATAAAGTAGGTCACAGTTTACTAATACACAAACTGGATCACTATGGCATCAGAGGTAACGCCAACAAATGAATACATAATTTCCTTTCTGACAGGAAACAAGTGGTAGTTGTAGAAGGGGAAAATCTGACACAATCAATGTAGAATCAGGCGTCCCACAAGGCTCTGTACTTGGACCCAGTTTGTTCCTCTTCTACATAAATGACATACTAAGTACCAGAAGGTATTCGCTCAAGGGTTAAACTCTTTGCAGATGACACCATAGATTACCTTACCATTGAATCAGATGCAGATAGTGTGAACCTACAAGAGGACATCAACAAGCATGCAATCTGGGAAACAAAATGGAAAATGGCCTTTCATCCTGATAAATGCAATGTAATCACAAGAAAACGCAAACCTATAGTTAGAGAGTACAAATTGCATGAACACACAATGGCGAAACGAAACTTTAATTTCAGTAACACCACTATTAAGGAAACTGCATACAAAACCTAGTCAGATCAACCTTGGCGTATGCTGCACAGTATGTGACCCTATCCAACAGAACAACAAACACCGGCTGGAAATGGTCAGTTTAAAATAATCAGTTTGTTGATGGTGGCCCGCAAAATAATGGTAGAAGTAGAAGAGTAATGTAATTGATTGATTGGCATTTAACGTCACTTTCAGTACTGTGTGAGATAGATTTGCTTTTTTCTCTAGCTCATCGCTGTCAATAAAATTGTTTGTCTCTAAGAAGGGAAACAACTCACAAAATGGAAATTTTATCACAGGTCAATACGGGAGTTGGCATATAGACCATTCATCGAACATCTTCAAAAGTCATATTTCAAATCATTTTGTACATACTAGGTATTAAATGTTACATGCTCTGGTTCTACTAGTTCAGTTCAATAAAGAAAACATAACCAGTTACGCATGTTTAATTATGATCAATGATAATTGTTAATGAAAACTCACTCGAAGATGTCGACAATTTTTGTAACTCTCGTTAATCCGTCCAGATCTCCGCTTACGGTCAAAACAGGTGTCGGATATTTATTAAGAAGACTTCCACCCGGTAGATATGAAGAATACAACAAAACTCCGCCAAGAAGGTGACTCGAAAAAAGTCCAAAACGAGCAGCTACTATACCTTCAAAATAAACAATTGTTAGTAGAAACTATAGTATTAGCTGAAATTATCAGGTTCTTTTTAGTGTGTTTCAGGTGAAAAGTTCTGGATATCCAAAACGTTAAAGTGGGAGTAGAAGGACGAATGAATCACCATATATTACTCGGGGATATATTAAACATGAATAAATGCCGGTCAGACAGTTTATAAGCTTAGTCTGTGAAGAACTGCGATAAATTTTTGAATATGAATTGATCAATGCACTTTCAATTTTTAAGAAAAGGAATTTAGAATATTTGAAAAGAAAATGGATAATATTTATATAACAAATCTAATTAAATTTGAGCAATACAGTTAATCCGGATAAAACATTTATAGAAGTGTATTGTGGTCATATTATGTAGAATTCCTGATTTTTCAGGGATTATGTAGAATCACTAAACTCATTAGTGATTAAATATAATCCCTGAAAATGACCAGTGATTTTACATAATCACTGAACATTTTACTAATTATTTTACAAATTCCATAAGATGATTTCAGGAATTATCAATAATGAAAAATAAATAAATAAGGGAAAGTGATATTTTATTTAACTGTACGTTGAACCACATTATTTCACAAACAAATAAGTATGACAGGGGAAAATTTAAATTGGCTTTCAAGATATGGACAAGGAAATACATGTACAATGGTATTTTTACATTGATGACAAAAGAACCAAGTAAAAGAGAATATAATCTCCTGCTTAATTTTATCTGCTAACAAACAAAGTATATATTTATATTGTTTTACAGCCGATTTCTTAAAGGAGGATAATATACTAACGAGCAAGCAAGCTAACCAAAGATATTACCTTAAGCTACACACTCATTTAAATCGGCTGTAAGGCTGTTATTATCCTATATATTTCTTACATATCACACTCTTTACAGCATTATGCATTACTATAGGAGGGGACGGGGTTGGTGGGCATGGATCTAAAAATAGATAGTCTTAAATATCTAACATATAATTTTTTGTAAAAAGCAAAAGTTATAGAAAAATTCATTTGGTCAAACTATAATGTATATACTCTTACCTCCATCTCCATGTCCAGCTAGGAAAGTCGACATTCCTTTGTATCCATGAGTTTTTAAATGTGTAAATGCCGATAGAAATGCCAATGGCATGTCGGCAAGAAATGGCTGTTCATCAAATATGGCAACCCATAGTTTCAAATCACTTCGTCGTATGATCTCCTCAGCTGCAAATTTTAAATCATTTGTAATTAAAAAAAAACCTAGCAGTTGCTCGTTTATCTTGCTTTCGTTCTAAACAGACCAAGAACATGCCAAAGATTTTTTTTTATAACGGAAAATAGAATAAAATAAACGTTTACTTTTCTACATTGGTTAGAGGTATAGGGGGGAGGGTTGAGATCTCACAAACATGTTTAACCCCGCCGCATTTTTGCGCCTGTCCCAAGTCAGGAGCCTCTGGCCTTTGTTAGTCTTGTATTATTTTAATTTTAGTTTCTTGTGTACAATTTGGAAATTAGTATGGCGTTCATTATCACTGGACTAGTATATATTTGTTTAGGGGCCAGCTGAAGGACGCCTCCGGGTGCGGGAATTTCTCGCTACATTGAAGACCTGTTGGTGACCCTCTGCTGTTGTTTTTTTATTTGGTCGGGTTGTTGTCTCTTTGGCACATTCCCCATTTCCATTCTCAATTTTATTTATAGATAACCAAACATTTCATTACAAAAACTGTAATGAAAATCTGACTGTTTCTCGGTAAGTATTGGGAGATTCTTGTTTAATCAGTTGTGTCCCTCATTTTAAGTGACGAAGAAAGGAATTAAATTTATATGAGACAAAATATATGTTCAGGGACACTATGCCATTTGACACTATCTTAAGACCATTTTTAGTGAAGGGGATCAAAATTGTAAATTTTCATTTAATTCTTTATTAAGTTAACCTCACAATAAAAAAAAAAGTTTACTACGTTTTAAATATGATCGATGATCCCCTAAACTACCACGACATTAAGCTTTGTACATATTGAACACTGATATCGTATCTTTGAATATTGTTTTTATTTGTATATTGAGTTTGTTATCAGTAAACTAAAACCAAATTTAATATTATTGTTATATACATATACATATTGATGGCTATACAATCTGTCGATACCTGTATCTTGGCATCGCATAAGGTCATGTTTTTTTTCTGACTGTTTATGACGTCTTTAAACTTAAAACGTTGATAATTTAGTCTTCGATGCATGAAATTTTGTTATTTGCTTTGAACTAGATGTTAGTAACTGCGAGTACTCTCAGATCTGTACTTACTGTCTTTTTAGAGATTAAAAGGCTGATTGTGTCTATCATATCTTAACGTCCAGTATGTTGATCCAACAGACAAAGCTTCAAATAATATTGTATTTGTATGTAAATCGTTATACCACGAGATTCCATTGAACAACAAATGGGAGGACTTGCCTTGTATGTATTATATACCTAAGCCTCACAAAATGCCGTACAAACAACGGTGCATTGCCGGCTCAATTGCATGTTCGACAAAAGAATTGTCCATTATATTGATAACAATTCTGTCCATAGTGAAAGAGGGTCTTCAGAAATACTGTAAAACTGTTAACTCGCGTAGTGGTTTTAACCATGTGTGGATTCTAAAAAAAACTCTAAAGAACTCCTGGATAATTCTAAATCTCGATCTTCTTCTGAAATTAGTTCTATCAAAACTTTTGATTTTTTTACCCTGTATACCACCATTCCCCATGTTTTATTCATGTGAAATTGAAAATCGTCTTGAAGAAATAATCTGCAATGCTTTTCAACATAAAAATGATAGCATACGCTATAAATTCATTACTTTGGGATACCATACGGCATGTTTTGTAAATAGTGACCAAACAAGGTAAAACATGATACACAGAGGAACAAGTGATCAGTATGCTGGAGTTTCTTATCGACAACATGTTTGTTTAATTTAGAGGTATACGTTTTCAACAAATTGTCGGCATTGTTGGAATAAACTTTGCGTCTGTGCGTGCCGACCTCTTTTTTTTTCATATGAATCGGAGTTCCTGCAGACCCTTGTCAAATACAAGTAGATCATTTAATTTCATTTTCAGATATTTTGATGATGTTTTTTTTATCTATTTACAATCCAAAATTTTCTGATTGAGTTCCATTAATATATCCACCAGAACTAGAAATTAAAGAAAAAACAGACACGACTTCCTCTGTCTCATGTTTGGACTTATACCTCAAATTTGATATACACGGTCCTCTCAGTACCAGAATCAATTTCCCCAACCTTAGTAGCAATATACAGTGGCGGATCCAGGGGGGGGGGGGGTTCCGGGGCTGCGCACCCCCCCTTTATTTTTGCCGATCAATGCATTTGTATCGGGACATATGTTTTGCACCCCCCCCCCCTTTGCCCTGGGTGCCCTGGGTTAGCACCCCCCCCCCTTTCGAAAATTCCTGCATCCGCCCCTGATATACCAACTTCAACTGCATATGGGATATACATTTTCCAACTATTCGGTATTCAAGAGCATGCAGCAACTACTTAGACTTTGTAAAACGTCACCAGTGTCTGAGCAGAAAGTTGATGAACCAGGGGTATGTCAAAGAACGTCTAGTCCTTTTTCTAAAACAAAAATTCATCGGTAGGTACCAAGACCTTGTTGATATATATTCCGTATCAATATCAAAATGAATACACGATGGTCTTGAAGTATAGGTTCTTGGTACTGACGTTGTTTATCATCTCAATAACTGGTTATAGTATTCTTCGTCATGAATATTAGTTTTACTGTTTTTTTGGTGGTATTTATTTGACGTGTCTCTGTACCTATACATGCCGTCACTTGATTGTTCTATATAATTTTTGTATTCTTGTCTTCCATTATTGCTACTATGCTGTGTCTATGTGCCTAGTGTTTCTTTGTGCCAATGACGTGACTCTGTACTTATACATCCTGTCATTGTGTTTTATCCCATGGGAAATGTTTGTTTATGTATTTGTTTGTTTTTATAGTGATTAAGATAATAAAACAATGTTGACTGCTATAGTCATTTTTTTTACGTTTATACCTATTATGTTAGGTTGGTTTGTTCACTAATCGTTGTCAATATAATGGAATTTTATGCGACTTTACCATGCTATAAAACCAGGTTTGACCCACCATTTTCTACACTAGAAAATTCCTGTACCAAGTCAGAAATATGACAGTTGTTATCAATTCGTTTGATGTGTTTGGGCTTTTGATTTTGCCATTTGATTAGGGACTTTCCTTTTACAATTTTCCTCGGAGTTCAGTTTTTGGTTTTACTTTTTTGCTGTTGGGATGTACAAGAAACCGGCTACGTCTACCGATTTAAGGGCGTCTGTCCTTCCTCTTTGAATACAGTTATGTTCAAAAATAGTTTTCACTTGAAAAGCCGATGCGTTGTAATATGGCATTTGTCTTTTTGGAGAGCATTTTTTCAAATATGCTTGATCAATAAACATGACGTGTTGTTAAACAACGCAACATATTGCGATCCTGTAATCAACACGATATTCACCAAAACAAGGGTTGATCTCCGGTTTTTAAAGAGGAAGCAGATCCTGCCAAACATATGGCTCCCGTCATGTTGTTCATGTAAGTATATACTGGTGAGTATAGATTATCGGGTTTTCTACACATTGATATCGTAAAATATCAGCCGCGAGCCACAATGTGAACCTTTTTGAACGAGCTAAAAAGTTTCACATTGTGTCGAGCGGCTGATATTTTACGATATCTATACGAAGAAAACCCTATTATCTTTTTATCGTATTATTACTGGTCGTTTCTTTTTCCCTAAGACAGTTTTACGCTTGACAAAAACAAGCTTGATAACGTCTCCTCTCGCATTGTGACGTCGCTGATAACTTCTCCTCTCACATTGTGACGTCACTGATAATGCCTGGTATCGTTTTGAAGTCTTGATACGAGAATTACGGAGCAACAGAGCAGGGTGATATCGTCAGAGGAAAGGACGATAATAAGTCTTATTTGGCAGGTCACATTAGAGAGGGAAAGGGACAAGAATGTGATTACGACAATTGGAACATATCTATTACCATCTGAGAAACAATTATTCTATAACGATTACTCGTGATGGATGGCGTCCGTAAAATTTTCCAAGTGATGAATTCAACCGCACAGTTTGAGACTCTTTGTTTAATAACTTCCTTGTGAGCAACAAACCCCTATCAACATGAAATATTGCATTTACTTGGAGATATGATAAAGATCGTAATTCATTTATCAGTTATCAGTTCCGTAAAAATCTGTTAGTTTCTCCTTTATCAGTTATAAAGTTCATCATTTGTAGAATTATAATATACATGTACCTTGTCTTAGTTAGACATATTATGTCGTACCTTGGCCCTCTATTCAAATGTCAGAGAGAGTCGTATATGTAATTTATATTGTTATTTGACCTTACCTAAAGGTATGTACCTGTCTCCATGTATATCCTTTGCGGGAATGAAAACAATAGCAGCTTCCGGGTCCCTACAATTTGATTTTACTACTTCTACAGATAAAGCTGAACACAAATGTGCATTTAGAACAAGTACAGTTGCTAAATACAAGGTTATCATGATTCTTGAAGCTTTGCTTACATACACAAACTAAACACGAGTACGCTCTATGACGTTACTTATCAATATGTTTCGGAAATAATAATCCAATAAATGACCTTGACAAGGTTCTTCCGAACCTAACAGATGCTGATTTCCCATCGCGAAGGGTTTTCCTATAATGTGTATAAAAGAATCAACATTCATATGTCATGGTCTACCTGCATGACATGATTGAACATCCTTTTTATCGAAATACAGAATTCTCGAAGCATATTATCGTTTTTCACAGCATATTATATACTATTCTTGTGCTATTTTCACATTTCCTGACCGGTGTGAGAAAAATATTTCTCCTCACTAGTGAAAAATCCGTTCTCGGCAAATGATTAGTCGAAATTTGATTATGACGTCAAAATGTTTTGTTTTCTTCTGAATTTTCCTATTGTGACGTCATGAAAAAGGCGACCTTGCCTGATGACGTCGCATATAAAGAACACAAAAATCATCAGAGAAATATAGATTCCTACACTGCAACAAGTGTATAACGATATTTCTCCACTCGAGACAGTTAAATTCTATTATTTAAATTAAAATTTAACTGTCGAGAGTGGAAAAAAAAGGATTACACGAGTTATGGTGTCGGAATCTGTTTCTCTGATGATTTTTATCATTCTTTTTCAAAGATTTTCAGAAACTTGTGTTCTTTATATGCGACGTCATCAGGCAAGTTCGCCTTTTTTCATGACGTCGCAATAGGAAAATTCAAAAGAAAACAAAACATTTTTACCACGTCTCACTAACTGGTGGGGTTTAACGACATTGACTTGCTGGTAAGCCCTTGCACGCTCGGCTCAGTTCTCGAAGGCGTTTGTTGAGCGATAAAATATTTTGTTGCTTAATGATGATAAGTTGGAAAATGACGGCCGCCATTTTGATTTTTGGTATAATCTTTTGGTTTGTTGACTAATTTGGTTAGCTCACTTCGTTCACAACGGCTGCTTTCATTCAGGACCAGGTTGGTCAACTGTGCAGCCTGCTAACCTCTATGACGGAGTACTGGTCGATGAGTCTCGGACATACCATTAACGATAACAGAAAGCTTAATCAGGACCAAAATCGTTAGACAATGAAATGGCGGTTTATTATATATCATCTAGGATACAGCAGTCGGCATAACAATCTCCCATCCATAATGCTAGCGTGGGCATTTACACAAGCAAGAATGTAAACTGTATGTGCAGATTGGTATTTTTCATCAAAAGTTGCAAGTCGTTGAGCCATCCATCAGTAAACCAACATCGTAGATAGCGGGTAAAGAGGAGCTGACCAAGCACGTCCGTTCTGTTGTATTAATGACTGAGATGTGACTGATCTTTGTTGAATGAGATTGTGGTTTGACTTTATGTCAGCTGAGTGCCGAACTAGACCTATTCCCACGTGAGACTGATTTGCAGAGTGTAAATTTGCATTGCTATTCGACATGTCTCAGTGTTTATACATCCATCATTCATGTGTTTGGTTGTTGTGTTTTTGTTTGTGGGTTCGAATTATGACTCTTTTCATCTTGTTCCATATAACTTTATGAATTTCAAGATTATACATACGTCACAAAATCCGTCACTATTTGTGGTGTCCTACAAATGTATACTGTCGTTAAAGGAAGCTGTCTGATGTTATTCTGTGGGTAATACATTTGTTTATGTACAATTATATTATGTACTTATGCATTTTTCAGTGCTGAGTGTTTTGCGTTTGGTTATACTGTATTCCTGCCACGTAATATTGCCATTTTAGCGATATATTTTTTACATTGCCATCTAAGCGGGAGGTTGGGCTAGCCATAAAACCTGGTTCAACCCATTATATTTGCTTAAAATTTCCTCTACCAATTTGGGAATATGGCAGTTGTTATCAAACAGTCCGTTTCTATGTATGCTAACGTTTATTTTTGTTGCAGTTCGGTGCTTCTGTTGTTCTGTTGTTAACCTGCTTAAAGTTCTTCTTCTGACATCGCATTAGATTAACGATATAAAAAGTATCAGTGAAAAAGACAACCTCAGTTTTTAACCGAGATATAACGAAAGTTCGCGACGTTACATGCGCTTGGAAAAAATACCTGTTCTTAATGTACTCGTAACACTTTTAATGATTAAACTGGAACATTTCCGATCTGATATTTTCCACAAAAAAATTACAGTATCATGCAGAGTTTATTTTAAAATCAAAATTCTCGTGCGTAAAAAAATCGATAAGTATTTTCACTAATCAAAGTTTTACTATTGGAATACTATCGTTACGTATTTACTCATTTAATTGTTGTTTGCGGTAAGTTCAGTGGCAACTATTACATGCATGTACACTTAGATAATATTTGCAAATCTCGTAACAATCTTATCGAATGGAATACAAGTCCGTCTAATACATCTGCCACGAAAAATTCAACTTTTATTCTAAAACATGTAAAGAGCAAGTAATGAAAAAAAAATATCATTAGATAGTTGTTTTTAGAACGGAAGTCATAGAAACCTTGTCTTTTTTGTTTTAGGAAGATATGAGTGTACAGGGTCAACGAAGACCAAGTTTTCAAAACTAAAAGTGAAAGAATATTATAGTATAAGTAAAAAATCGAGAAGCGTAAACAACAGAAAAATAATTCAAAGCTAAAACATAAAAATGAGTATAATATTAGTCGGCGAAAAACAGAAAAAATGTTAGTCTCAACCCTAAGGCGCTTATCATGAGAAAACAAAGGCATAAAAAGAGTAAAATAAAGCAAAAACATAACAGTATGTAAGAAAGCATAGAGGAAAAGGAGCTAGTCAGGACATATTCAAAGGAGGAGCTTGACAATTCTTTTAATACTAAAATGTCAGAATGCAGGTCATTGAAAAAAAATGAAGGACGCTTTGCCAAGAACCCCAACAAAACGTGCAGCTTTGATATCTTCATATATCCATATAAAACGTGCGAGTATATCACCAACTGTCGCTACTTTACAGAAACTTCAAATATTAACATCTAATGAACAGAGAGAAATGTCCGCGATGGGTTCATCAATCATTAAAGATATGAAAATTGCACAACAAAGCCTGGTGAAATGTTTACCTACCTCAAAGATATTTTAAAAACTTTCCCGTCTCACCAATTTCGCGCAAACTGGCAAAATAAACAGTTCCAAATGTTGAAAGAAAATCTTCCACAACAACACTGCATTTTCGTACACGATTTTTCAGATAATTATCGATGTTTCGAAAAAATTAAAATTCAATCATCTTATTTTGCAAGACTCGAAATATCTATTCATGTTACATTAATATATAAACATGCCATATTAGAAATTGACGGAGAGGAAAGAACCGTCGAAAACCCATCTATAAGAACAGAACAATTGTTTGTGTTTAGTCCAGATGACTCACACGACATGTATTTCACGCATGATGTTAGAAAACTTGTAACCTATTATTTACGTTCCATTTCTGCATATGTTACTACGATTCACGAATTTATAGACGGTTGTCAAGCTCAATACAAAAGCCGACATTGTCTTGGTGACTTTAGTTATTCTAAAGAAGACTTTGGATTTGATCAATACTTCGCAATTTTTTTGAAACCAGTCATGCGAAAGGCCCACATGCGCCGCAGACGGTTTTGTGAAACGACAGACATATTGCTGTTCTTCGATGTAAAGTTACTATCAAAACAGCTGAAGATATGTATCAATTCGCCATTCAAAATTTGAAAAAAAAACCAAATAAAAGTGCAAGTTGTAAACTTAAACGACTATTAGATAATATAGAGCGTGACGAACTGAGACGATTTAAACCAGTGATAGACAATAAGTTTATTCACCGTGTACATTGCGTTGAAAACGGAATTATTTCGATAAAAAAAATTATCCTGCTACTCATGCGATTCGTGTATAAATGGCAACTATTCACATTGTCAAAATTGTCATATCACAGGAACGGAACGAAAAATAACAATGACAAGAGAAGATGAGCTTAATATGGAAAACGATTTTGAAGACGAGGATGAAACCGAGATATAAGACTTAGTCAACAGAAGATGTATCATTGCCGTTGTTGCCGATGATCCAAACGATGATTATTTTTTGTTGAAAGCTTCGGGAAAAGCGCAAGTTTTAAGCGTTGATACCACTGATGAATGGGGTGCACATTTTCTAAAAGGTAGTGAAATTATTCGCGGACTTTACTTTAACAAATTGACAGTTGAAGATGGAATGGTAAAATTTAAACTCCTGCAGCGCAAAACAGCTTTGGTACCTGCTGTTTCAACGAGATTTATATGCATGGACTTAGATACAAGTAATGAAGGAATCTTGACCATGCCCGAGGATACACATCTTGCAATAATTGACAGTCTTTAAAAGTGATAAATATGTAAATGATATGCTTTCAATAAAATAAGATAATGATTTGATACAGATTTACGTGTCAAAAATGTATAATCAGTCATCTAAACAATCTTCCTTTTTTACACAAATGCTCAGAAATCAAAATGAAATCTGTTTTTAAAAATTGCAAAGTTTTGACGTTTTGTAAAGAAGTTGGCAAAAATGAAAGAAAAACGACGTCGCGTAACGTTACCACTATTAAACCGAACACCGTGCGTAACGTCTATGTATTAAGGTTTATAGGATTTTTTCAAAGACAAATGCATGTGCCGTCACTCGTAAGCGCAATCTCGGATTACATTCATAAGAAACACTTAAAGCTTTTACTATTCGTGTATATTCAAAAGCAAGGAAGATTTGTGCTAAGAATAAGCAACTAAGGAGATTTAACATGGTTGCTAAAGTACAACTTTCACTAGAGTTCAAGTAATGTAAATATAAGCTATTACAATCACCGTATGACCTTAAATGCTAAAGTACAACTTTCACTAGAGTTCAAGTAATGTAAATATAAGCTATTGCAATCACCGTATGACCTTAAATGCTAAAGTACAACTTTCCACTAGAGTTCAAGTATTGTAAATATAGGCTATTACAATCAACGTATGACCTTAAATGCTAAAGTACAACTTTCCACTAGAGTTCAAGTAATATAAATATAAGCTATTACAATCACCGTATGACCTTAAATGCTAAAGTACAACTTTCCACTAGAGTTCAAGTATTGTAAATATAAGCTATTACAATCACCGTATGACCTTAAATGCTAAAGTACAACTTTCCACTAGAGTTCAAGTATTGTAAATATAAGCTATTACAATCACCGTATAACCTTAAATGTTAAAGTACAACTTTTCACTAGAGTTCAAGTATTGTAAATATAAGCTATTACAATCACCGTATGACCTTAAATGCTAAAGTACAACTTTCCACTAGAGTTCAAGTATTGTAAATATAAGCTAATAATTACATTAGATGTATGTTTCATTATAATACTTTATTCTGATTGGCTAACTGCACATCACGTGTTATTCCGTAAGCAGTTACATTGCTCAATACAACTTTTCATTCATGATAACACGTGGTCCAACAATAAAGTGCACAGGTGAATTAAATAAAAAAATATATAAATTCGTGTTTTCAAGATCATAGCTAAAAAATGTAATTAAAAGTATTGAATGCTTTTTGTAACTTTATAGGGTTGTAAAAGCGTTGACCGTGCGCACATTTTTAGAATGAAGCGCTTCCGCGCTTCATACAAAATGTACTTCGGTCAACGCTTTTACACTTCAATAAATTTACAAAATGAAGCATTCAATTCTTAATTACAATCACCGTTAACCTTAAATGCTAAAGTACAACTTTCCACTAGAGTTCAAGTAATGTAAATATAAGCTATTACAATCACCGTATGACCTTAAACAAGAAGAACAAACTCCGTACTGTCAACTATAAAGATGTTATGAAAAATGTAAAATAATTCAAATGCGAATTTACAACAATTCAAAACAAACTTGAAAACCAAAATCATACACGATAGACATCAACAAACAAGGCACTGAATTACAGGATTCCTTGACTACGATATGCGTTAAACATTTAAAAAACAACACTTAAACAACATTATGTGAAAAACTGTAAACATTCAACAATCACTAGAAATGACAGAAAATATAAGAATGTGTGAAAACTAAAAATATAATACATGTATCCATGTATTGAAAGTTGTTAATTTCAAGAGATGATGTTTTTTTTTTTTTTTTTTAAAGTTTATCACTGTCATGTATTATTTGTATAAGTTTGTTCTTTTGTATTTTTCAAAGAATCTACGTATATCCATTCCATTGCTCTAAAGGGCGATAACAAGGTACAGTCATCATCTCTCCCTGATGGTTTTGTAGATATATAACGTGATGCTTGAACAAACAGACCAGTTATGTTGTAGTTAAGTTTTAGATCTCCATATTGGTTCCAATTGTTCTTCGATGTAACTTTGACGTCTTGAAGAAATTTTATCGGCCTTCCTTTAGACTGGTATCTAGCCTTTGCTGTGGCTGAAGATTTTGAAAAGGCTAGTGTAAAGGCATCCTACAATATTAAAGAAAAACAAATTAGTATCACGAATAAATGAAGATGTTTAGTGTCGGTCATTTGACCGCAACCTAACAACAAAATAAAATCAGTGAATACGCCATCAGTTTAACACTTATGTTCCATAATTTGTTATAATTGTTTTCCAATATAAGTATTTCTAAATCTGTTGCTAACGTTAAGTTTATGTTCTTTTTATAAAATTCGAATCCATACAACAGTATGGAATTTTTAGGGTTTTGATACTCTTCAACTTCGTACTTGATTTGGCTTTATAAAAGTTTTGATTCTGGCGTCACTGATTAGTCCTGTGTAGACGAAGCATGTGTTTGGCGTACACAATTTTTAGCCTGGTATTAATGGTAAGTTTATAATAATATTCAAGGAAAACAGATGCCTCTCATACGACTAAGAAAAAATGCATGATACTGATTTCATGGCGCATAACACCTGACTTTTGATTTTCCTACGTTATACAAACTCGAGACCAAATGTGTGAAAGAAACTTCAGAATACAATAATATCTAAATGAAATTCATATAGTTAAAAAGTCCACATCGTTGATTGGCTCTTGTGCGAGTGTAAACAGAGAACCAGTCCGCCAACACCGCAAGTGGTAGTGAAAAAGATAAATTATGACACAAAAAAAAAGAAACTACCCCTAGTGCTAGTGATATACGCATGCTAAGATAGATATAGGAAGATGTGGTATGAGTGCCACTGAGAATCTTCAAAGCGCTGCATGTCATTGACAATTTAAACTTAATAATACTTCTGTTTTTAGGTGTGAAAATGTTCCATTTCAGTCAACTTAAGTTTTTAGGCATGCATTCATATTATCTCGATTGCTTGCAAATATTAAACAATCTAAACATAACTATTTTCATTATTATTATTGTTATTATTATTATGTTGATGTCAGTTAATAATTATGAGGTAAACAATCAGCGTATAAATCAAGTACCTGATTGATATCTTGACAGGTAGCAGGTGCGCCAAAAGGTGCAGATGGCAAGAGTGTTTTAATAGCTCTTTGATTTGTCATAGTTGCTTTAAGTTGTAGGGGACTTTGAGGAATCTTAGTACCATCTGTGTTTGGAAAATATACTTCAGTAGAGCTGTTAATTTTTAACATATCTGACTGATGCGGTTTGCGAAATCGAAATGATTTAGGCTGTGATGGTGTTTCTTCGGTATTATCAAACTGAAATAAACAAGTAAGATATGTTCAAATAAATAAGTGAGCAAAATTAGGGAAAAAAAACTTATATTGCAAAATCTCACAGTTTAAATATTCTATCCAAACGCGAAATCCTTCCAATAGATTAACGAAAATGCGGGTAGTAACACTTCTATGGAGGTCGCTTTGAATTTTGTGGAAGAACATCAATAAATTGGTTGGGGTTTTTGTTTTTGTTTTTATCAAGTGTATATATTGGGATTCTGTGTAGTTGATTTAATTCAATACATCTTTCCCATTGGTAAAGTCATTTCTACTAGATGTTAAAACATGTATTATGATTCAAATCTCCCAATTATGATAATCCTTCAAGTTTACATCTGGTGGGCCAATAAACACTTTTTATTCTCTATTTGCCGTTATTTATTAAAGACCTATATAGAGTTCGATGATCTCTTTTGTGATAATCATATAGTCAATCGAGATAAAATTGAACCCTTTCAAGTTCGCTTATGGCAACAAAACCTGGGGTGATCTCAGGTACTCCGGTATAAGTGTTGAATGCTTTTTGATATGTTAATATTAATACAATATCTATATGATAATAACAATGTGTTATCTTTTACCTCTACTAGTGAGGTATCCAGGAGATTGACTATAAGTTGCTGAGCAGTGTTTGTCCAATGTGACACATATTCTTCATTATCATCAAGAGCTTTCACTTGTGAAAGGGGCTGAAATTATACAAAAATACATTTCCATGAGATTTTTTCTTGAAAACAATCATTTAGTCGCTTATATTCATAAGTGTTTGGTTCTAGACTGATTTTGATAATACATATTTATCATAAGTTTTAGGTATTCAAATCTTGACATTGGCTTTTGCATTTCATTCCTGTAAAATAAGCGTATTTTTATACTATGCATTTTGTGTTTGTCATTATCTGTACCTTCATTTATTCAAAACAAATTAGCGGTCAGAGAAACCTATATCGATGCAACTGGTAATTGGCTTAAAAAGCAAATTTTAATTTTTAGAAAATACAATGCTACTCGGGAGTCAAAATATAAATTTTAATTAGTAGTGTGTGTCAACACTGTCTAGTTTATCAAATTTTTTCAAATATAAAAAAAATGAAAATTAGCCGATTTCATTTCTGTGGAATAAAGTTAATATTCTCAAATTCGCCCCTTAGAGCTAATAAACAATTTTGGACGAAGTTACAAAAAATCAAGTTAACAATAATAATGATTAAATTTGGTGACTGCGGTGATGATTAAAACTCACTTGAAGTATCGACTGTGTCTTCGAATATCCCTCTTCGAGCATAGATGTTGCTTCTGATACATTGGTGTCCCGTACATACAACATAAATGCGTTCGTGTAGTTAGCTATAGCATCATATGCATCTTTTTGGGAAATTTCTGGTTTCAAATCATAACCCGCTACAGCTGGTGGAAGTGTACCAGATGCAAACTGTCCATAGTTCATACCTTCCATTACAATTACAGGTGTGGTGTATTTTTGTGTTGGAGTTAGGATTAAATCTTCTTCCAACTCTCTGAAATTTGATTTAAAAGGTGACAATGTTTGACGAAATCGTGCAAAATTAGTAAGTAAGTGAGTAGGCAATGTAATAAAATCAATGAAAAGGTAAGAAGTGAAAAAGAAAATCTAAATTGTATCGTTCGAGATTAGATACAAATATCACGATTCTTCAAATTTCTACATTATTTTTACTTTTTTTTACTGTACTATTTTACTAATTTTCGGTCAATGCACTAACAAACTAGAAAATTAAACCAAGTTTATAAAACTGTAATTTCCGCATAAATATCAGTTATTATTTTTTACTTCCCAAAACACACAAAAACATGAAAAAAATTCTTTTGGTTATTACAATAAAATGCTCAAAAGTTTTATATTCATATGAAAATAAATGAATTACTATTTTGTTAACACATAATTCATATACTCCTCACGTAAATTTGATATATCATTGTCAAAATATTTCGGTTTTCACTGCCTATAAATTAAAATAATGGTAGTTTATATCAGCTCTTTGTGAAAATAGCAGTTACATGGGAGATAATACGTCTGACATTATAATCAAAAATAAGTTATGTTTTATATATATATATAAACGAGTCTAAATTGAAAACTACGTTCAAACTTGATTGTGTTAGATAAAAACCGCATTTTATATCCGTGTGCATGTAAAACAAATTTCGTTATAGAAGGGTCTGAAAACAGCACAAACAACATTTTCCAAAAGACCAAAAAAGTGAAAAAGTATATTTAAACAAAACGCATTTGACTAACAGGTCGAACAACTGATGTTCTTTAACCCTGCTGACTGCCATTGGCGATTGTCAAATAAAATTGATCACAAGAGGTAACAAAATGGATCTTAATATAAATTTAATACTAAACAGAAACAAAACAAAATTTAACTTGTGGCCACGATGTTATGCCACAAACATACAGTGTCAATATTTTTTTAGTACACCAGATCCGGATTTCGACAATAAATGTCTCTTCAGTGATGTTAGGGATCGAAACGGTATTTGGAAGGCCATATAAAAAGTACCCTCATTTTTAGATAGACTCTTGAATTTTAAGAGTCAATACAGGATGAACCGATCATATAAACCGGAGGGAAAATATGATACAAGTCCAAACGAAAAAATATAAACGAGTCTAAATTGAAAACTACGTTCAAACCTATGATCGCGTTGGATAAAAACCGCAATTTATATACGTGTGCATGTAAAACAAATTTCGTTGTAGAAGGGTCTAAAAACAGCACAAACAACATTTTCCAAAAGACCAAAAAAGTGAAAAAGTATATTTAAACAAAACGCATTTGACTAACAGGTCGAACAACTGATGTTCTTTAACCATGCTGACTGCCATTGGCGATTGCCAAATAAAATTGATCACAAGAGGTAACAAAATGCATCTGAATATCAATTTAATACTAAACAGAAACAAAAAAAATTTAACTTGTGGCCACGATGTTATGCCACAAACATACAGTGTCAATATTTTTTTAGTACACCAGAACCGGATTTCGACAATAAATGTCTCTTCAGTGATGTTAGGGATCGAAACGGTATTTGGAAGGCCATATAAAAAGTACTCTCATTTTTAGAAAAAGTACCCTCATTTTTAGAAAAAGTACCCTCATTTTTAGAAAAAGTACCCTCATTTTTAGATAGACTCTTGAATTTTAAGAGTCAATACAGGATGAACGGATCATATAAACCGGAGGGAAAATATGATACAAGCCCAAACGAAAAAATATAAACGAGTCTAAATTGAAAACTACGTTCAAACCTATGATTACGTTGGATAAAAACCGCAATTTATATATTTACCTTCTTCCGTATTCCCAAGATTAAACAATTGAAAGTCAGTGATGTATAAATGCGTAGAAGCGTAAGGCGCTAAATGATCAACATACATCAAAGCATAGCCAAATTCATCTGAGGTCAAATTTTGATAGTATCGCACGTTAGAGGTTGTTATTTCACAGAACAACAATGTATTGATCGTGTTAATCGAATATGTAAGGAACTTCATTTTACCTAACTACTATCATTATTATAACAAAAAATCACTCACTCGAATGCATCAACCATTTTGGTTACTCTCGTTATTCCGTCTAAGTCCCCACTAATTGTAAGAACTGGGTATGGATAATTGTTCAGCCGATAACTTCCGCTGAGGAACGATGAAAACAACAGCACTCCATCAAGTCGATTCTTATGGAAGATTGAATGGCCATAACTAGATGCCCTCTGACCTATGAAATAAATTTTTAACCTTGGTTTATCATGAAAAGGTATCAAATGTATGCTAAACATTTAAAACGAAACCTATTTGCAAAACCCAAAAACCGTTTATTGTATTGACGTTACTTCAAATAGCTTATGTGTTCTAAGCTGCATTTTTATTCATTTATTAACAAAACAAAAAATTACACAGTAAACATACGTACATTGTCGATAAGGATATAAAATATCAAGTTTTACAAACCATATCATGTTTGGGTTGACCGTTAATTCCCTTTGATATGTGTCACAGATTACCATGAGTATGTTCCAATTGTCGCAGACGCCTTCTTTCCGCAATTGGGACAACACCGAATGAGATTTATAAAACAGAGTTACACATTACACGAGCAGCACGACGGGTGTTACATGTATAACACAGTTACTTTGTCTTACAGAACCCCTAAAATCACCTCTGTTTTATATCGAATTCGTGTTCCTTAGATTTTTGTTTGTCTTTTCGTCGTTTTTTTTTTTTTTTTTTTTTTTTGTCATGGTATTTTTGACATATGAATTGTCATTGACCATTTGGTGTATCCTCCTCTTTTTTATTAAACCTTTCATCTGTTTCATCGTAGCGATTACATATACCGTTACCATGTAACTTAGTTCTTTTATTTTTATCCTACAATTTAACATTAAAGAATTGCAAATATTGTCTTTTATTTTGTCATGAACTGGGATTTTTTTTAATGCAGCCCTTAATGACCCCTGATCTATAACATTTACAGTAATTATAATATTACCGTTCGTCTCTAACAGAAGCAGGATATTGGGAAATGAAAAAGGTGTTCACTGTTCAAACAAAGCAATAATAGTATGTAGGTCTTAATTTATTGGGTAATTGCAGGATAAAATGATTTCAAACAAAATATGCATAAACAAGAAACAATAATAATATTTCATTACAAAGCGTTCAGATAGCTTGAATTGTACCCTTTGAGGTTTTTGTTTTCGTTTCTTTGAAGTTACAAAAGATAAAATTACATTACTATTAAACTTAAATGCAAATCCAGTTCTTGTTAAAAGAAAATGTGAAGTCCACTACTAGGAGAAGAACGGAGACTTATATAAAGCAACACAGATCAGAGTGTATTCACAGTTGCAATTGAGTTCTCCGTAAACGTTTTTTTGTTTGCAAACTTTTCTTAGTAATGGACTTCTAGAAATATGAAAATATAGAGCAATTTATTGTACATAAACTAACTATGGAAATGGATTTCTTGTGCAATCATTTCATTGTGAATGAAATGAGAAGCGGAAAAGGCATGCACAATGTTTAAATCCGAATGTATATCACAAAGGTTCATCATTTTGAATTATGAACGTGCATGATTAGATTTAAGTAAAATTGGTTTGAAGAAATATCAGATAATCTTTTCTAGAAGCTTTATCACAAAAGTAAAACTATAGATTAAATATATATATCAAAAGGATATGAAAACATCATGCCATAATTTGAGTCTACCTCCTAAGCCGTGACCAGCTAGAAAGACTTTGTCGCCTTCAAAGCCAGCATTCAGCAACTGCTTACAAGCACCGTTGAATTTAAGAGGGAATAAAAGTGAAGTTGGTGTGCTCTCTAAAACCACAACCCATAATCTCATAGTACTTCTGCTCTGTAATACTTTTGCTGAAAGAGAACATGATCAGATAGATTAAAAGTGAAAGAGCATAAAAATGTGTTCTACCTCCATCACCATGGCCTGCTAGAAATACTTTATCTCCACGGAAACCTTTATCCACTAACTCGTTACATGCATAGTTGAATTCAAAAGGGAATGCTAATGAACCTGGTTTCGTCTCTAAAATTGCAACCCATAAGCTGAGAGCGCTGCGGATCTGTATTGCGTTAGCTGAAACATCATCCATGTGATATGTATTGAAAGCTAAGTTAAATTACTAAGACTAAACAAGAATGTATCAATAATAAGTCTTGTAAAGGGCGCGATATTACTAAATCACTTTACCAAGTCAGGAATATGACAGGTGCTATCCGTTCATTTGATGTGTTTGAGTATTTAATATTGTCAATTTTTTAGGGACTTTCCGTTTTGAATTTTCCTCGGAATTCAGTTTTTTTGTGATTTTACTTTTTACTATGACTTTCCTTTTCCATTTTGTTAATTAACTTTATGCATTTACAAGTTATTTCAGAATTGTATATGTGTTACTTGTTTCTACAATTTGATAATAGTATTAAACTTATCTGGCCAAATGAATTTAGCATGGAATTGTTGACAGAGCTTACATATTTGCACGTAATTCAAATATATATGTTAGAGAATTGACTATGATTGTCAGTTTTCCAACCGAATGTCGGCGGTTCTCTCTGGCTTCCTCCACCAAACAATACTGAGCGCATTGAATAATAATAGGATTTTTTTTAAATAACATTTAGTTATAACAATAGCTATAATATAAACTATATTTGACTTTTATACCCTTTACACAATATATTTCAGTTTACACACAGATA
This sequence comes from Mytilus galloprovincialis, assembly GCF_965363235.1. Classification (NCBI taxonomy): domain Eukaryota; kingdom Metazoa; phylum Mollusca; class Bivalvia; order Mytilida; family Mytilidae; genus Mytilus; species Mytilus galloprovincialis. The sequence continues at coordinate 91,382,881 of NC_134840.1, forward strand.
GACGAAAAGAATTAATCTTGCATTATTTCATTCAAACATTGGTCATCGTAGATACAAATATAGATTCAAAACACTTAAGTGACGTTTTATGACGTGTTTTTAAACAAACAATCAGCAGTTCAATCGGAACCCGCTGTGGTCATCTTCTTACCGATTTGTTCCGTTACTAAAAAAGTTACATATTACACATGCAGTTTTGAGGAAAAATAAAAAGAAACTATTTCCTTCTGCTTAAACTTTACGTTCCGCTTTTCAGGTGTGTCCCATTCCGAAATAAGTTTGGTGACAATGTTTAACGCTTATGTATTACCGAACTTGAAATACGATACACCAGTTACAGTTATGTCTGCTACGTATCTTGACGTACATCTCAAAATTGACGATGAAGATCGATCGAGAATAGTCATTACGCTAAAAAATTAGTTTAAGCTTCCCAATTGTGAACTTACCATTTCTATTTAATAACATTTAAGCAGCGTCTGCTTATATAGAATATATATATATCCGAGCCGATACAATATTTCACAGGTTGTATTACTATAATGATTTCCATTATAGACAATTGCTGCTTACAATGAAGTTATTTAACGAAGGAGGTGAGGTTGAAGTCATACCATCGTAAATTTTACGGACGCCATACTTTGATCAACCGTTATGTAATATCTGTTTCGAAAATGACGATGGATATGTTTAATTTTTCGTAGCGCAATTCCATCCTTTTTCCTCGAAAGGGATATCATCAAATTACATTTATCGCCGATTTTGTACCGTCATGAGCAACACGACCGGTACCTCATGTGAAACATAATTTACTCAACCTTCTGGAGTGACTTTTTTCAGTATTTTGTATGCTATGTTTTGTATACTGTTATTTGCCTCTAGATATTGTTTTGTTTTTTGCAATGTCGTTTTCAATTTGCAACCGACTTTTGTATCTTTCGCCTTCCTTTTTCTAGTGTATGAATATATATATAAAAAACAGTTGGTTTTTTTTCCTCGGTGTTTTAAATATAATTATTCAGATGAAAATCTAATTAGAGGCATGTTGTAACGCATTTGAATAAGAAAAGAAAACATGGATTGTGTTATCCATGTAACATGTTTGTATATTTCATTGTATTTGTGTCATTCATTAACATTCCAATTTATTGTTTGGATTTTATACCTATAAGATATTATATATTATCTTTTAAAAAGATAAACCAACAAGTATGCATTCATCTATACTGTGTCTTAATAACTATGCTTGTATATTCAAGCCAGCTTTGTTTGTATTATATTTACGCTATACATTTTATTAAACGACATCACAACATTTAATCATTTAATATATGAATATATATTATCATCTCATCCATGTATTGTTTATCATCTTTATTGATTTGTAAAAATTATGTTGTTCCTTACAATTTAACAAAAGTTTGTTTTAGTTTTATGGGTTTGACTGTCCCTTTGGTATCTTTCGTCCCTCTTTTAACAACTGAGATAATCTAATAATAGCTACATGAACAACGCCATCTTATTTCAAATTCAATCTTAGTTGACAAGGATTGTCAGTTTTCCTCACGATGAGAACTCCGACTTCCTCCACCAATTAGAACTGACCGCCACGAAATAGCACAATAGTGTTAAAAGTGGCATTAAACACTTATCAATCAATCAAATTCGATAGACCGTTTGGAAAAATTTCCACTAAATTTCTCATTTTCAAATTTTACTCATTATTTTGAAATACTGACACTATTCTGACTTATTTAAAATCATTCGACCAAATTACAAATGTAAAACTATATCTAAAACTTCAAAAGGTTTTATATTTGTACAACGTAATGCATAAGGACATTCTAAACTAAAACAAAATTTACATAAAAGATAACAGGATAACAGGTATCTCAATATTTTGTACCAAATTGAAGTTCACTTTATACCACACAAAACCTCCTTCACAAAAAAATAGACGTTCAAACAAACGATAACGAACAAGACGGTATAGGTATCATGACTTGTACAAGACGGTATAGATATCATGACTTATACAACACGGTATAGATATCATGACGTGTACAACACGGTATAGATATCATGCGTGTACAACACGGTATAGATATCATGACGTGTACAACACGGTAAAGATATCATTACGAGTACAACACGGTATAGATATCATGACGTGTACAACACGGTATACATATCATGACGTGTACAACACGGTATAGATATCATGACGTGTACAACACGGTATAGATATCATGTCGTGTACAACACGGGATAGATATCATGACGTGTACAACACGGTATAGATATAATGATGTGTACAACACGGTATAGTTGTCATGACGTGTACAACACGGTATAGATATCATGACTTGTACAACACGGAATAGATATCATTACTTGTACATGAATGTTATGAGTTGGGATAAACCAGATTTTTGTAAGCTGCTCCTCGCCTATTGTCATTGTACTCTTTCTGGAGTACAGAAATACGAGTTGTCAGACACAAGGTAGTCATTTAATAAAGATGTCACCCACGATGTAAAATTTTACAAAAACAGATAAAAATTTAAATTTTGTGTAAAAAGTCATTAAAAGTTAACGTGGTAATTATTTTGAAAAATATTTAAGTATTTTTTGTAGATCTGTATATTAACATTCTTGTTGACTTTTGATAACTCTTTCATGTTTAACCTATGAGTGAACACACATACTGAAGCAACTGGCCATAACTCCAAGATTTTGCTTCTCAGTTAAAATACATGCACAATGTATTTACGAATTCATTGTTTAGTGACCTGTATTTCTTACACATTAATTTGTTTTGCCTCGGTCAGACGTATTCATGAAGATGTGCGATTTAAATTGAATTTATCTTTCGATAAAATTCATTTCATTTTTTCAGTTGCCTTTCTTTTCGATTTGCAATACCATTTTTGATACCAGTATAATACGGGTAATTCAGATGCATCGACTTTATACGTAAAATATTGCAGTATTAAGTAAATCTCGCTAATATTATTCAATATGTTATTCCAAAATTCAGTTAAACGGTATATAATCCTATTCCCATAAGTTAATTTAAATTATCGAAAAACCATTATATTCTTAGATTGTTTAGTCCTCTTACCTAGAGGCTTATACGCAGCTCCTGATATAGACGAATCCGGGACTATCACTATTGCAGCTTCCAATCCAGTTTTGTTCGGAGCCATAACAGTTACTTTTATACTCAAACATGATTGAATGCACAAAGAAAACAAAACTATTTTAAATATTGTATCCATTTTGTCCAAAGATGTATATACAAATACGTGTATCTTTGTTTATCAGGTGATTATCTTTATAATAGGATATATCATATCTATGTATATCATAACATATCGTCCTCATGTGATGACTTGTATACCATACCGAGGAGCGTCATTGATATTATCAGCAGATTGGACTATAGACTTGGCCTTGGGAATTACTATCTCTTACTGTTTTTTTTTATTTTTTGTTTTGATTAAGCATCTGAAAAAAACAATACAACATCCGATATCACTATTCGAGCGCCCCTAGTGAGTTAACCGCGTGTATTGCGTACTATACTAATATATTTGAAAACATTTAAGTGACTTGTTAATTATTTGGTTTGTATGTGTACAAATGGATACACTTAAGCGATGTATGAAATGTAAGGAGAGCCGTGGTGTAGTGGTTAGTGCATATGACTACTAACACAAAGGTTCCTGGTTCGATCCCCGCTCTGGGGAGAATATTTCAGGGACTGAATTTCGGCTCTCCTTGACACCATTTGCGAGTATGGTCTTCAAGAAACTATGTTAGTGCGTCTGGAGGGGACGACAATAAATCGCTGACCCGTGTTAAGAGAGAGTCATATCTCTTGCACGTAAAAGACACTCTTGCAGATTTCGAAAAAAAGAGGAGGCTAATGTCGCTACAAGGCAGTACTCGCACCCGGAAAGTGGAAAGGGATTAATATAAGTGACGATAACTTGTTTCCCAATCCACTTTAAATAAATATGTTTAAACTAAAAAGATAATACAAATGTACAGCACCAGTTTGTATCTAAAAAAGTAATGCTTCTTCTTCAGTGATGATCAAGCTAAGAATTTAAAACCAAGGCATTGTAATCATGGTTTTTAGAACAGAATAAGAATAACAAGAGCAAAATAACTACATGTTGATTTTAGTTGCAATAATAGTTTTTATCCTGCCTCAATTTCACCATTTATATATATTTATAGCAACTATATTCTAGGAAGTCATATTGGCAGGAGAGAACTACCGAATAGTATTAATTAAGTCTTATTGCAGTAAATTTTCGAACTGGTTGTCCAGGGTTCAAGATTTTAAAAGATGATTTGTAGTGCTTTTTATAAGATATGTTGATCTCTGCTGGATTGTGCGTTGGTAATAAAATGGGGAACTTTTTAAGCAATATAGCACCGAAGATCATCAGTAGATCATTACTATGTTGGTGGCGTAATGAACGTTACTTGAAACACAAGTCCGGGAAGGTAACATAAACTCGAACCGAAGGAACGATACTAAAATGACAGTGTCAGCATCTGCTGCTATAAATACATCGACCTCAATACGATTTCAATTATATAGGTAGCACAATTCAAAGCGACCAATACGTCAAAACCTAGAAATAATGTCAGAAGAACACTATTATTTAAATGGGATCTATTAAAATGTTAAAATAATACACGCAAGTTGTTTGCGTCCGACTAAGTACATTAAGTTGCTGTGTTGGATTTTAAAAATACAACCGACCGAAAATTATGCTGGGGAAATCAAACATTGAAAGGATTAGTCAATTTTTAATTGCAACTATATAGTGATAGTTTAAATTGTCAATCCTATAAAATGCGGAGCTGTAATAGTTTTTGAATTGGGTATACACTTGTTAGTTAAATTACAAGATCGGTACAACTCAGAGTTCAGTTTGAATGGGTTTCCTTGTCATGATGAATTTCGATGATGACTTTCCATTACAAATGATAAAATCTAATTTAAAATGTTTCATCTTGTGTCCCATTTTTTTTTTTTTTTTTTTAATATCTGTTTATAGAATGTTGTGCTTTCTTTAATCACTTTCTAGAGAGTTTTAAAACTTCGTCTCTATTTGAAGTTTCTGGTAGAATCGTTGAGTTTTCAATATCCACATAAATAATACAGTGATTTTTTATTATATAAAACCTCTTTATTTTTATAATCATATCCTGCATTTTAAAACTTTTAGTTGATATACACATGGACTAAAATCTCAAATTATGTAGTATTAGATTCTATTTGTGACTTTGTATATTTTAGAGAATCGATATAAATCCATTCCATTGCTCTGAATGGCGATATCAAAGTACAATCACTTTGTCCAGAATAGCTTTTCGTTGGCTGACTCATATCAGTATGGAATCTGGTAGCTGTTACAAAGAGACCTGTTTGATTATAGTTGAGATCTAATTGTGACTTAATCCATTGAAATTGTGATGAAACACTGACGTCCTCATTGAATACTATTCGTCTTCCTCTTGATGTGTACCTTTCCTTTGCGATCGGTGACGATTTGGCAAAAGCTAGTTCATAAGCATTCTAAAACATATTGGGTTTTTAATAAAGTATACGTCACAATCTATGTTATCATTTATCATTATGGATCATTAAAAATAACAACCTTGCGTGAAAAATATTTAAAGCAGAGAACTCAATTAATAGAGGCCATACCAAAAACAAACAGAATTGCCTTACCTGTCGATTTAAGATGAGTTTATTTACAATCACTGGGTCGATGCCACTGCTAGTGGAGATTTATTTCCCCGAGGGTATCACAAGCCCAGTAGTCAGCACTGTTTGTGCTGACATGAATTATCATTGATATTGTTATATTTATAAATTAACTGTTTACAAAATTTTGAATTATTTAAAATACTAAGGCTTTTCTACCTCAGGCATAGATTACCTTAGCTGTATTTGGCAAAACTTTTAGGAATTTTGGTCCTCAATGCTCCTCAACTTCGTACTTTATTTTGGCCTTTTTAACTTTTTTGGATTCGAGCGCCACTGATGAGTCTTTTGTTGACGAAACGCGCGTCTGGCGTATATATTAAATTTAGTCCTGGTATCTATGATGAGTTTATTTAAACATTCACGCTTTAATACAGGTTCCTGAATTTGATCACGGCATAATAAGACGGGTGACTAACGCGGAGCAAAATACTCTTTCAAGTTCATTATGATGCCTTTTCCTGTGTATTTCCAACGATTTAGCTGTCAGTCATAAATTATTTCTATTATTTCTGTTGTCTGAACTTTGTGTTCGGTGATAGTTTAATTACAAATTGCAGTTTCCAAACAGATATTTTACCAAATCCGTTGTTTTCAATTTGTCCTTTCCTTTCAATTACCAAACATTTATTCTAAGAATCATTTGCATAGTTAATAAACATACCGTTCATATTTGATAATAACATAATTTCTTTGGGAAAAAATAGGTCTGACAATACCTGGTTGACTTCTTTACAGGATGCCGATATTCCGAATTGGCTGGAGGGTAAAATCGTTTTGACAGCCTCTTGACTTTTCATTGTTGCTTTGAGTTGTAATGGACTCAGAGGAGATGTAGTTGAATCTAGAGGGTTTGGTTGCATCCATAAAGTTGTTAAACTTTCAATTTTTACATTATCTGACGGAAGTAAGACAGGTAATTCCTTTGGTAAAATGTCCAGTGATTCGTCTTCGTAGTTGATAAACTAATAAATTAGAGGTTAATTCAATTTGAACAAAAACGCTTTTCACGTTTGTAGTTCTGATAAAAGTGTACAAGTGTATAACATATAAATCATTGTGAAAAAATCGCGTCTTTTAATGAAAAAAAAAAACACAACACGTTATAAATGTTATGCTTCAGAAGCTTTCCTGGGTTGATCTTCAACAGGATTGCTCAAAGCCGAATATTTGAAAGCCAAGATGGTGTTGACACGAATATCAATTATATGGTCATTTTTATAAATTTCCTGTTTACAAAAGTATGAATTTTTCAAAATAAATAAGGTTCTCTTATCCCAGGCATATATTACCTATAAGCTGTATTTGGCACAACTTTTTGGGATTTTGGGTCCTCAATGCTCTTCACTTTTGTACTTGTTTGGCTTTATAACTATTTTGATAGTGCCATTGATGAGTGTTATGTAGACGAAACGCGCGTCTGGTGTATTAAATTATAAGCCTGGTACCTTTGTTACTATTTATAACTACTGTCTGTACCAGGCGAGGAATAAGACAATCGATTTCCACTCGTGCCCTTAATTGATACAGTGGATCGTTGATTTCGTCAGCTTTTATGGACTCCCCCTTCGTTGAATTTATATTGGAGGTCGGTATTTTTGTTTATGCATTTTTACGTACACATCAAATACTTTTGTAGGATACAATCCACGTAGATCATGACAAATGGCTTATCTTCTGCTAACGATAAAGGTATTTATTTCTACTTTAACAGTTCTACTGAAAAGAAACGTTTATAGAAAATAATATTACCTCAACATCTGTTATATTTTTCAGACTGACAACGAGTTCCTGAGCAGTGTTAGTCCAGTGTGAGGTAAAATCTGGGTTTTGATCAAGAGCTTTCACTTTCGAGAGAGGCTAAAATGATACCAACATAAATAATGCGCTTCTAAAGCGGTGGCATGTTCAAAATACAATTAAAAGTATTAACAGATTTTTTACAGAATAATTTGATTGAAGTATAAACGTGAAATATAAAAAAGAATAATTTGATTCGAACTAAACCTATAATTTTAATTCTAACAAAAAATGTGAAAGCATTGATTTCCCTTAAATGGCCTTATAGGGCAAGATCCTTATCAGACACAAGTACGAAGTATAACCATCTTTAGTTGAAAAAGAGCACAAAAACGTTCGCTGAGGAAAAAGGAAACCAAGATCTACAACAGTTAAACCAAAAAATAAACAACAAAAAAGTTTCAACAACAAAACTAGATTATTTATCAGAATACTTCCTTTTCATCTACCCTTTATACATCTAATGAAACTTTCTTTGAATCTTTAACAAATAATGTCATTGTGTATCCGCTATTTTGGTTTTAGTTTGAATTATTTTTGTGGTTTCCCTAGGCAAATCGTGGACTTTGCAACTGATTAATGTGCGGATGTAATCATTTTGTATCCACATCTCTGTTTAATCCCTCATATCAATGTGATGTTCTCTTATAAGAAGGTACTTAGAATAGAATCCTATACGGCTTCTAATTGGTTGATACAGGATTGGAATTATATTTAATCGAAAGCTTATCCAATTAGGATTAACAATTGCCGAAAATTATATTCACATTTTACGAAGTATAGAAAATATCTTCCATTTCTGTACGTCGGACATTAAAAATATGCCTTTTTCATTTAGCGAAAAAAGTAAGCGATCTTTTTCGACTGCATTTTAAGTCAATTTGAGCCGCATGACCCTACATTTTTTTTAGTTGTAATGCCACACTGGCATTTTTAGTAAAAGGAAAATGCATTACGAATAATTGCGCTCTTGTAACCATGAGTTAATGGCTAGGTCGTTGCTTTTAATATGCAAGACGGGTTGATATCTTTTTGTGAGTACCTCTCGTAATTACATATCATGGGGTTCTTAACGGCTTTCCTCAATGACAATTTTGACTTTCATAGACACTTCTGATTTAACAGTCTTTTATAGCAACGACACTCTTTTTTAAGAATTCAAAATAAGTAGATCTAGTGGAAATTTAGTGGAAACGTTGATTCTACATTCCAATAGTCAGAATACGAGCTAGTATTTTGCTGTGTTTTGATATTTCTTATATAAATACTAGAAAAATTTGTCAAAAGACTACTAATAAAAAGCTGCGCCATGAGCGCATGATAAGCCCGTCGTCTCGTGTGTGAACTTTTATGCAATATTCATAAATAGTTTCTGACATACTGCGCAACATCTGAAAAAAAACAACCTTTTTTAACAAAAAAAACTCATTTACTCTAAAATTAAATTTTGAATTATCACCAAAAAGTATACAGATCTTTAGATTGATATAGCTAAGAAGTGTGTAAAGTTTTAAGCAATAATCATAAATTGTTTTTTAATATGGCGCGACATGTAACCCCCCCCCCCCCCCTCCTTATTTCTTTTTACAAAAATTCAATATCTCTAAAACAAAATATTGAATCAAAACCAAAAAGTATACCGATCTTTAGATTAATATAACTAAGAAATGTGTAAAGTTTTAAGCAATAATCATAAATCGTTTTTGAGATACGGCGCGACATGTGAAAAAAAAAACACATTCCCTGTTATAGTTACAAAGTCCCGTAACTCAAAAAAAAATGTTATCTTATTTTCACCAAAAGGTATACAGATTGTCTGACCATCATAAGAAACAACTATGTAAAGTTTTATGAAATTTGGATAAGTCGTTCACAAATTACGGTGCGACATGTTTACGCCGGACAGACAGACGACATTTGTATACCATAATAAATAAATTTGTTGTTTTTACTGTCTTCTGATTGGTTAAAATTATTAGTTTTATTTTCAATGTTGTCAATTTTGATGGCGACACGCCCACTCTGACGTTGTGTATTCATACGCTAACATGTGTGTACGTTGTTATTGTTAATATAAATATTATAAAAAGTTCTTTGAGCCTTATTTTTGATAGAAATTTATTTATAATGAATGGCAATAATTTATTTTGATTTTATTGAACCATAAAACTAATTGTTGACTCTTCACATTTTACATAATCCGCTTCGCGGATTATTCAATGTGAAGAGTCAAAAATTAGTTTTATGGTTCAATAAATTCAAATTAGATAATAGCCATTCATTAAATACGTAATAATGTTTTGACAGTTTTAACTAATAAAACATAATTATATTCACCTGCATCATTGCAGCGGTTTTAGTATGACCGTCTTCTAAGATGTTTTTGGCTTTCGTTACATTGGTATCTGTTTCATTTCTGACGACTACCATGAAAGCGTTCGAGTAATTAGCTATGGTATTATATGCTACAGATTGAGATAACTCTGGATTTAGATCATGATCAGTTACAGGTTTGGGTAACGGACCCGAAGCGAACTGTCCATGATTTATGCTCTCCATTACCACTACAGGTGTCCTGTATATTTGCTCTGGGTCACTTATTACGTCTTCTTGGAGTTCCCTGAAAATAGAAAAAAAATATTGCACTTTTCAGACCTTGCAGTATTGGAAAATATAGTCAAGATAACATGAAAAATACGCTAAATGGACGATCTCAGATTTTCAATGACAATTATTTTTATAGTTTTTTTACGGAAATGTCAGCCATATGGCGCATTGTTTGCCGTGTGTATTTCACAACTGGTACGCTTCGCTATAAATGTTTAATGGATCTTACCGAACAAGTACGTTCTTTCTTGTTAACGTTATACGTGGTTCCATATAGGATTCTTATCACTAGTAAGTCGTTTTCATAAAAATGTATATATATATGTTATTTCTAATTTTTTTATTTGAACTTCTTTTCCATTTATATGGTTATTATTGCATGGCTTATGTTTGCTGTTGTTAACAAGGGCGAAAGATACCAGAGGGACATTTAAAACTTACACATTAATTAAACATATATGAAAGTAAAAAAACAGCGTCTACCAAATAATCTCACTCGAATGTATCTACAATCCTTGTTATTCTAGTTAATCCATCTAGGTCTCCGCTTATTGTCAGAACTGGGAATGGATACTCTTTTAGTTTGTTGTTCTTAGTAATGTAAGATGCGAATAACAACACTCCATCTAAAATATGGTTCGCTTTTTGTCCATAAAGGGCTGCAACTTCACCTATAATTAAACTTCACATATAGTTGGTGGTAATTCAACTTAAAAAAGAGATTATGGCTATTTAAAGTTCGGTCTGATAGATTTTTTTAGCACTACAATTCAACGTTTCACTTATCTACTCAGAACATGAATTTTTCCTATGCCTTAGTTTTATAATACATATGTTTGATTTATCTGCTGATGTTATAGCGCCACTTTATACAAAAAACGGTCAGATTTTACTTGTGGTGGAAGCTGTTGTACCCGGAGAGAACCAACATCATTCAGCAGAAAAACTCGATATCCTAGTCAATTAAGACGTAAAACGCACAGGTCTGTCTCGTGCCTGGTTCGAACTCTTAAATTCACATATACAGTAGGTATTATCAATATTTAGATATCTATACCATGGCTTATATAAAAAAGAAGATGTGGTATGATTGCCAATGAGACAACTGTCCACAAGAGACCAAAATGACACAGACATTAACAACTATAGGTCACCGTACGGCCTTCAACAATGAGCAAAGCCCATACGGCATAGTCAGCTACAAAAGGCCCCGATAAGACAATGTAAAACAATTCACACGAGAAAACTAACGACCTTAATTATATAAAGAAATGAACGAAAAACAAATATGTAACACATAAACAAACGACAACCACTGAATTACAGGCTCCTGACTTTGCACAGGCACATACTTATAAGCTTTTAAAACTCATACTATTGACAATGAGTTCGCTGTGTGAAGGCGTTTAAATGCTAAAAATATCTTATTTCACCTCGCTTTATGTTGTGCAAGATAGATGTTTAGAGTCAGGATCTGATGATCAATGTCGGGTACTAGTCTAAACCAATCAAATATTTATTTAGCTATCAATATTTACATACAGTGTTATAATATAGAATACATACCTCCAAGACTATGTCCAGCCAAGAAAACTTTCTTCCCTTTATAACCTGCTTTTTGTAACTCATTGACAGCTTTTTTAAATACTATAGGAAGCTGGAGTGGGTTAGCAAGTTTATTGAAAAATCCGTCCAGTAAGGCAACCCATAACTTCAGATTGCTATTCTTCTGAATGACTTCGGCTGTGGAAAATATTTATGTAAGTTATAGTTTGAGCAGTAAGTTATAAATGTATCACACGCAAACGAGAAAGTAAAATGTTAGAACATAGAATTATTTTAAGTACAAGTGGTTTGAAACTTTAGTTCTCGTTATATACGTAGCTTGTTTGCACTTAAATTTAAGTTAAAATTGTGGGGCAAAATGTTTAAAGGGGAACAGCGATTCCACATTGTAAACCTCTTTATGGTCCATGATCATCCAAAATCATGTGTAGCACTAGACCCCAAATCTCTATTTGCATAGAGACAATGATTGTTTTTATTAGCTCGTGTCAATGGTCCTAACTTATTTCACTTGAATTATAAAGAAAGTTTTCTGTTGTGTTTTAACATAGTTCTAGTTTGTAAGTTACTGGTATTGTGTTACCTAGTCTGAAAAAGGAAAAAAAGGGGGGGGTAATAAAAAAAAATATGTAAGAATTGTTTGGTACCGTTTCTTTTATCAAAGTTTCCTATATCAAATCATATGACCTTAATCTAGTTAAATACCAGAACCATATTTTCAAGATCAAAAAGTCAAAAATAGTTTTTGTGGATATCAAATTTCAGTATTTTGTTCTCTTACAACTCGTTGCAGGCTGAAATACAGGTTTGTTTTGTTCAAGTAATCACCCCTTATTTTAACTTATACGTTAACTCACCTAAAGGTTTATATGCTGAACCTGAAATATACGCTCCAGGGACGATAATTAGTGCAGCTTCTGGTCCGGTATTGTTTGGCTTCAAAATTTCTACAGACAGACTTGAACAGAAAGGAAATTGCAAAATAGCACACAATGCCAACGCATGGATTTTCATTGTGTCCAAACTGTCTAACACTGATACCGTTTGTGATGTCTTATCGAATCAAATTTTGACCATATGTTGGTTTTCCACTTGTATGTTTAGATACAGGTTAACGGAAATAAGGTTTGGAAATTTTGTTTTGGTGAAACTCAATCTTACGCAATAGGCGGTAATTTTCTTTTTATTTCTTTTTTGATAACTAGACCTCATTGAATTACTTCTGACAACCGAAAAGATACATGTATCGTTGAAATTTCCAAATATTCAATCAGTAAAAATTTATGGAAACACCTGAATATGTTTAGAAGGTTCGTAAAAGTGGCAAGTAAATTATTTTTCTCTTTTAATTACTGGTTATTTCTATAAGTTCAGTTAAAATATTTATTCAAAAATAGTGCATTATTTTTTTTCTGCGAAAATATCGAGTATCAAAGTGTTTACCAAAATTAACATGAAACACTACGTTTTTGCAACTAGACGTTGTCTTTATATTTCACTTATTTTGTCTTTTCTGTGTTTTATAACTCTAGATAATGAGAATTATTGATTTCCTTGAGGAAAGGGAACCTTTGTTCTCAAATAATTTCCATAGCATTAAGATGGAAATGTTCATCGCAATAAACATTATGGTCAAGTTCAGAAACTACAAATAGTTTCTCTTGAAATATAACTGCTACATGTATCCTTGTGTCGTTAATCAGGCGATATTGACGAGTTCTAAATGCTCACATATTTTCATTAAAATCCGAAATACCTCCCAATACCTAACAATTACGTATACTTTGCCCGAATTATTTTTTATCTTTAAAAATACCGTACTATAGAAATACCAATACACGTATTTGTATGAAATGAATTCATGTTTTGTTCATATGCCATGATTTTAATTTTATGTTCGTAATATAAAAGCATAATTGTTTTGATTTATTTTCCATATGATTAAAAATGTACATTAGGTGCAGGTGCAGCCAGAATACACATGATAATCCACGTTCTAGTCTCTCCTCTTTCTCTTTGCTATTTTATTTTATTTGTACGTATCCTGAGAATCGGATTTTGTTAGAGTCTTGCATAGTTGTCTTCTCTTTCATATGATATCTAGAACTAAAAAAAACATACTTATAACATGTATGAATACTTATTTTAAAAAATCATACATAATAAAGAATAAGTATAAGACATCTCAATCATTTAAGTTCGAACTCCTGCAGATAAAGCTGACCCATAAGTCCTAATCTTATTTAGCTACTTTGGATGGATTGGTTTTAGGCTTTGTGTATTTTAACGCGGTTTTGCTTTTTTTTTTTTTATTATTATTCTCTTTGTAATTCAGTGTGGAGAATTTTACATAACTAATCTGAATTGCGTAAACACTTTTTATGCATAGAAAATTACTAATTTCTTCACACACACACACACACACACACTCAAATGAAATAATATTATTTTCATATTCATAGCACATTTAAAAAAAAAAACACAGACACCGTATACAGATACAGATAGTTCATTTTAAAATTAAGATAAAATAGACAAACAAATTCCTGCAGGTGTTGAAATTACTGAGATGATACCACAGTCTTAAAATATTTGCAAAAAATAAAAATAATGAAACAATGATAGAACCATAGACTTAATACCCAACTATGATAGAACGAATAAATGTAAAAGCGGAAAAATGTTTCAAATACATTTCCATATTGAACAACTATAAGTAACGGAGCATAAGTTTGCCTGAAACTTATATGAGTTCAGTTACAGTTCGGCTTTTAATTTTTTCAAAAAGACAGTAACATTTTTTTAGAGAAGCGAAGCTAATGGTCAAAATTCCAAATTAACTAACTTTCAAAACTGTCATATTTGTTTATACTACGAAAAACAAGGATTCATCATGTTAGGATTATAAGTTTTGATTTCAAATCAATACTGCAATTTCCAAACCTTTTCTTAGATCGAATTATCCGTTAGCTATGCGTAGCTGTTTCAAACTGGTCCAATCAGGTCAAAGGCATCAGCATTGGTATATATTTCTCATACAAGCCAAAAAGTAACAGTATTAAAATCATTGTGACTCATTAGCATATAGAGAGAAATCCGTTTTCATTAATATCAAATTATATGTAATATACTAGACTGTTTGCTCAAAAAGTTAATCCACTATAACTACTTTTCGATATTGTAAAACTTAATACAAAACTTTGAAAAAGTGATTGAATTTGAGGTGAATAAAAACACTGCCGAATTTTATCACCTACCAATATTATATATGTTTGTCCAAGTGAAATAATCTAAATATTGAAGTAGTTCATTCACACAAGAGTACATACAAGGGGTTTTGTTTGCAGAAGTACGTCAGATGAATGCAAATCTTAATCCATAAAGAAAAAAACTTGGCACGGTAGTAGATCGAGTGTAGACTTGTATATAGTACCTGACATTTAATTACATATCTATATCATATCTCTATTTATAAGGTCGGATATGTATATCCGAATATTGTGATATTTATTTTGAAATGTTTTGATTTGTTTATTTATTTATTCATGTGTTTATTTGTTTATGTGTGTGTTTAAAACTACAAAATGGGTGCATTAAAATCGAAATTCAAAGGATCTAAATCTAAATCTAGCCAAAAGGCGAAAACGAAGATTCATTTACCCGAATCCAGCTCAGCTAAGAAAACGGTTGATCCAAGGCTGCCATTCCAGACATACAGGCAGATATTCAGTTTGAGAAATGCATGGAAAGCGGTGACCCGTTCCATGGAGGAAACTGCAAAGGAAAACCTAATGAGGTAACGTTGTGACTACAATCAAATTCATTATATTAAACTGATGATAGGAGTTACTTTATTGACTTCTTTAATGCAACTTCAAATTACATACTAGTACTCGAGGATATTGACAAGTACTTAATTTTCTATTATACTGATAAAAAAAAACAATGAATGTAACTATCTATGAAAGGTCAGATTTTTAATTGCAAGGAAGAGGCAGGTCCAATATTTCGGTTATTATTTTGATATGATATGAATATTTTTATAACGTTACGATTGACCACTTGACAATTTGATATTTCACGTCCGAGCACTCAAAGATTTTTTATTGTTTTATGAGATAATAAAATTGTATTTTTATGAACTAATAGTGATCAAACAACAAATACAAGTAGAGGCTTTGTTTAGTTACGCCTTACACGAATGATAGATATACAATCTAGCACAATGACTTGTATTCATCAAATTTTATTGGATGTGATTATCATTATATGATACGGTATGCAACTTAGTAGAAACAAGAAATTTTTATTCGCAAACACTGGATACTCGAAATAATTTCTCTATTTCCAAACTGTTGATTTGACATTGTACAGTAATTTTGATACAGCGTTAGTTGAAAAAAAAATGATATGTGGCAAAGAAAAGGTGAATTGAACAAATAACAAGATCAAAGTATATTACAAAGTCGTAGTCTCTTTTGAAACTGTACATAATAGCTTTCGTGTATTTCTTTACCGTTTTTTTTTTTTTTTACCTTTAGGATATTTATTTGTGATTTATTTCATCCATTTTTTTTTTATTATATAAAAATCTGTTTAAATTGATTTAATCTAATGTGTTTGTTCGAACGGTCGTATACACAAGTCTAAACACTTCTTCAGATGAACCGAAAGTAAATCAAATCATCTTCGAAAGATTTTGATTTGATAGCAAAATTAATGTTTGTATCGCATGTATACACAGACTTTTGTTAATCCTCTTCAAGCATTATGCCTGAATGCATACACATATAAGCTGATCTTATTAAAAAAGTTTACTTTTAATTAAAAGTTTTGGGATTTGGTTTGCAATTTAAATATTACGATGTTAAGGCAAGTGTACAGGTGAAAATAATCCTTGGAGCTAAACCTCGGGTGAAAAGGTAAAGCTCTGGATCTGTAACTGAATTCATTTTCAACATTAAATTACTTCCCTTTGAACACAATACTGGTTCAAAATACTACTCTATCGAACGAGTCGACGGGTAACCAAAATATTATTACAATAAAATAGTTTGAGTGTAGCATATTTCTTTTTTCCAGATTTTTGAAGAAACATGAGCAATATGCAGAATATTTCCCATCTTACGATACTAATAAAAGTGAAGAAGACATTAAGGACAGTTTCGAATTTGAAAACGATGCATTAGAAATATTTGGACTATTTGACGATGTTGTAAATAATTTAGAGGAAGTTGATAAAGCATTGGTAGAAATCAGTCATGTCTTCTCGACAAATGAGAAAATATCAGAAATACTGAAGGTAAGGAAGTTGAAATAGGAGATATTAGACCAACACCATGTTCACGTCTCGGTGCCATACTATCTGTGTCTTAGGCGGATCCAGGGGGCCTGGGAGACCAGCCCCCTCATTTCGTGGGAAAAATTTGGTTGATTATATTATAGGGAATCACTGAAGCATGTCTGGAGCGGGCCCCCCTTAGGTCAGTCAGCGAATTCCCCCTTATGAAAAGTTCTGGATCCGCCACTGTGTATTTTGGTACCTGAGGATAAAATATATATTTTATCAGCTCATGTATATATATGGACTGAGAAACGGAATTGAAACAAAAAAAAAATCTTTGAAGCTTGAAATCAGAAACAGGTCAAACAAAACGTAATTGATTTCAATTGTGCGAGATAAAAGAGACCGATATCGAGCAATGAAAGTAATACGACCGTCTAAAATCGAAATTTATTATTCTAAATTACGCAATTCAAAAATACATGTTTCATCGTAATTGAAATCTTAATTATCAGATCTAATCAAGACTACACTTAAATGAAATAAAACCTTCCTGCATTGAAATAGTACTTAACATGCATGTTGTTCTATATTTTTCTTACTTCAGCTTAGCAAATTTATAAAAAGTGACCTTGCATTTTAATTAAAATTGACAGTTTTAAGGTAGCACAATACAAAGATTTTTCATCCCCAATCAGACATCTTTAAACTGATGTAATTCCACTCATCTTTCTTTAAATTTTATAAATGAGGCACCAAAAGAAAGAAGAAAGATTAACCTTTCAAATTGGGATACTTTCATTATGACATAATTATTACATAATTGATTGTTATTTAATTATGAAAACAGAAGTAGGTGCTTATGTGAGTAACGTCGTAGCATTAATCTTAATCCCGATTATACTAAAACATGCATAGTCTTATAGTTTTGATGTTATTTTCTCATATAGTCCAGTATTAAACTATATCCCCTTCCGAACGTTCATTTGTTGTTAAATTCGTAGCAAACAAACGCCTTAATTAAAATTTTAATAGATGTATGGTTTCTGCAGAATTTATTTTTGGTGTTGTATATTTTGTAAAAAATAGTAAAGTAACTCGAGTTCTTTGCTCACGACCAAACAGAGAACTAAATCACTGGACAAATTGAGAATAAATCGAACAGAGACTATGAAGGACCCTTAAGTTTGAGATCTAATTTCTATTTACAAAGACCTGAGAGGGGAACATTGACAGGGAAATATTATCTGTAAAATATGGTATTTCATGTCAAAAGTTTTGAAAACAAATTGCCAAAATGCTTCTTGTCTTACACGTTTTCGTGTCCCTCCAAACTATGTTTTGCCATTTCAATAATAGTCGTTCATTTTCCCTTTGTTCTTTTTCAGGCAATGGATCCGACCTTTATGGGATTATTATCAGAGATTTTGGGAGATCGTTATACAGAAACTACCGAAGAAAACTTTCGATTACTTTATGACTTTGTTTTGACAGAAGGCGAAAAATGCATAGGCGGCAAAAGTTAATGAACATATGAAGAGTAATAAATCTACGTAAAACATTGTTAACTCTGATAAACCGAGCATGCAGAATCGGACAATCGTCAAAGTTCCATTCCATTTCTATGAGAAAATAGCGATTATTCGATGATACCATTGTATACCTCTAAGGAGTGCACGTTATGAACACGTGTGTTCTATTTTCTAATTGTTTGTCTTTAAAAGATATTTTTGAGATTTTGGCAAAAAGAATACTGATTTTTATCACAGTCACTTGTTTCTGAAAAATTACCTGCATACACATCAAGATAACACTTGATAGGTATAGCAAGGTATAATATAGGTAACTGCTCTCAGAGACAAGTACCAGTGGTTTTTTGATGTATTATACTTTTCATATACAATGAAAACTTAAACGTTGAATACAATAAAGATGCATTTATGACATTCAATTGTGTCACAAAACTTTTTTTAACCGACAAGGTCTGACTGTCAATATCATTTTAGAAATTTTAAGAACTCAAGTCAATCTGTCAATTCGCAGTTGTTTCCCGTTGGCTATAGATCCCTCATTAGACAAACACGTTGTCATTTCTAAAACATGCGGAAATTTTTCAAATTACTTCAATTTCGATTTAACAGATGACTAAAATACTGAAAACAAGAACAATATGCAGTTATGATCATCAGCGCGTAATTAATGAGGGTGTATTAGATATATATCAGTAACAAACAATGTTTATAGTTCAACCCAGATGACAATTCATTTACTAGTATGTAAATAAATAGATATGGAAAGATTACCAATGATACAACTATTCACTATAGTCAAAATCACGTGGTTTGTCGCAACTACATGTCACCTTAAGACCTTCAACAATAAGCGAAACCCAATATGTATAGTTAAAGTTAATGACAAATTTATTCAGAAGAGCAAAACCTAATTACATATATATGTATACGGGTACGCTTGAGACACAATGATGTCATTAAAAGTTTGAGAGCATTTAAGCCAAAATTGTTGAAGATTAACTCTGTCATGATTTTTAGATTTGGTGCAATTCCATAGTTCATAACTAACGAATTACAATAGAAGATATTATTTCGATAAAGCCATTACTGTAACACTTGGTACTGGACAGATGAAGATCTTGGGAACTGTAAAACACCAACATCGGTTCCGACTAATTCATGTCAATGTGCACCACAAAAATACTTTGGAAACGCCTCCATTTTATCAATGCTAAGTGATTGATAAGTTAAGCATTGGAAACTTGAGCACACAAACCACATGAGACATGCACCTGAGCTCCAAAACGACCAAGCATAATAAAATGAGCGAGTGCGGAGGTTTAATTTTCATTAGATTGTACGCAATGGTCAACAAATGTACATACTAGTTTTTATTTCACAAAAAAAAACAACAATTCTACTCAGACCTTGTAAAACGTCACTCGTGTCTTAGCAGAAAGTTGATCAACCAGGGGTATGTCAAAGAACGTCTCGTCATTTTCTAAAAATGAAAGTTCATCGGAAGATACCAGTACCTTGTTGATAAATATTTCGTATCAACTTCACAAATAAGAAACGACGGTCTTGGGGTATAGATTCTAGGTTCTGAAGTTATTCATCATCTTACTAAAGTGTTATATTATTACGTTTTTTGTCTTTGTATTTGTCTATATTTTTACTGGTAAGTAATTTTTTTGTCATATTCATTTGACGTGGCTGGGTACTTATACATCCCGTGAATGTGTTATTGTGCTATAGTAAATTTTTGTATTCTTGTCTTTTTTTTTTTTTTGCTAATGTTCTTTATTTATATGCCTTTTTGTTTTTCTTTGTTAACATATTTGTTTATTTGAAGATTATTACACAATGTTGACTGCTGTATCCCTTGTTTTATGTTTTATTTACCAATTATTTGTGTTTGTTTTGTTCACACATCGTCGTCAATTTATTGAAAGTTTTTTGCGACTGTTATACAAGGGAGAGGTTTAGCTAGCTATAGAACCAGGTTTAATTTACCATTTTCCTAATACAAATTGTCTGAACCAAGTCAGGTATACGACAGTTCTTTCGTTTGATGTGTTTGGGCTTTTTATTTTGCCATCATTTTAATAGGGACTTTCCGTTTTTAATGTTCCTCGGAGTTCGGTGTTTTGTTATTTTACTTTATTTATATTCGTAAAAGAAAACAATATAACCCCGTTAAAATAAATTGTCTTGTAAAAATATTTGAATGCAGAATCAGCTTTTAAATTTTAAACTTCATAACAGTTTTCATTTATTACGTTTTAATTCATGTTTAAATTATGTCTTATTACAGTGTATTATAAAAATGTTGTTTGTTAAGTTATGATACTAGAATAAGATAATGATTTGAGATTGTGGTAATCTTGAATGCTAGTAAAAGCATATCTTGTAACTTGTCAGGTCTATCGGTCTTCCAAATACTTCTCAGAATTTCAATGTATACATCCATCGCTCTTCTTTTGACTCCATCAACGAACTTATGTGTGATGAAGTTGGTTCTGGCAAAATTCATCATTACTTCATTATTCTCATGTACATTTTATCCAAACTGTTGTTTCCAAAGGGTGATTGAAAAATAGAAATATGATCATTTTTTTTCTCCCCATTAGCGTTTAAACCAGTACCAACTTTGGGTGTCCAGCTGGTTGTGTAGGATGTTTAACAATGCCGCTAAGTCAGGTCAGAAATGGACAGTTGAACCAGATGCCTCGTGTAGAGAGAACATCGTGATAATTTTCAACAACTTAGAGGATGAGTAGGTGTCCTGTTGCAGAGCAAACTTTCTGTACATATCTAACATATCCTCATTTTCTAGTGGTAGTCCATATTTCCGCGACCTTCAACATGGACGGCCTCTATCACAGGAACGCTATTGTTTTTATTGTAAATTTGATCTCGTCTTGAAATATTTGTCACTGGACATTAAGCAAACATCCATCACTGAATCAAGCATTGCTTCAAATTTAAGTTGACAATAACAGCTATTTCGTTCTTCTTTCTTTTAACAATCTAGACTTAACGTCAGTGCAATTTGTATTAGCAAGATATTGTTCTTCCCTCTGTGGAATTCGAGCCCCTGTTTCTCTGAAAAGTAAAGTAAAAAAAATACCGATTTCCGAGGAAATTTCAAAACGGAAAGTTCCTAATCAAATGGCAAAATCAAAAGCCCCAAAACTTCAAACGAATGGATAACAATTGTCATAATCCTGACTTGGTACAGATATTTTATTTAAATGGTATATTAAACCTGGTTTTATTGCTGGCTAAACCTCTATAACTTGTATGACAGTCGCATAAAATTCTATTACATTGGCAACAAAGTGTGAACAAAACAAACAGACATAATAGACAAAAATATAAGTAGAGCAGTCAACATTGTGTTATAATCTTAATCAATATAGAAACAAACTAATATGTCTGTCATCAAAGAAAAACAAAAATGCATGGAGACAAAGCACACTAGAAAAAACGAAAGACAATAATGCAAAAAATTACCATAGCACAATAACACAATGACGAGATGTAGAAGTACCCAGCCATGTCAAATCGACTAAACAGTATAAGTAATGATTTACAAAGACAACTAAAAGAAACATTAAACACATAATTATGATGACAAACAACGTCAGTACCTAGAATCTATACTTCAGGACCATATTGTATTATTTGTGAAGTTGATACGGAATATTTATAAAAAATGTCTTGGTATCTTTCGATGATGTGTTTCAGAAAAAGAACGTGAATATCTGCGACACAACTCTGGTTCAGCAACTTTTTGGTCAGACACTGCATGGAGTCGTTTTACAAAGTCTGTGTAGCTGCTGCAAGCTCTTAAATACCGAATGAGTATATCTTATTTGCCGGTGATTCTTATAATGAGATGATACACAGAAAATATATAAATAGGACAATTTGTTTGTTGACATAAACAGGCATTAATACTTGGAAAAAGTGGAAGAAATTTGAAAATTTTAGTTAACATTTTTTTTACAAACAGAGGATGTCTTGATAACAAAACATGGTCAATGTTGAACGTTGGATGCTTACAAGAAGAAAATTCAATAGCAAATCTCCTTTTGTTTTGAAAACTAGAAAGCGTGTTAGTTGAAACAATAAGCACAAAAAATTATCATAGCAGAGTTAACACACCGTTTACACGGATCATCGATGCAAACTGTCTACTCATTACATTATGGTGTCACCGAACTTGTTTTCTTGCCACAAGTAAAAATAAAACAAAATCCCTATTAGCCCAGTATAAATTTTGTACTAAAAGCCTTAAATGGCTCATTTGAAAAAAAAGGATTTTAAAAACCAAAAAGGTTGATATTTGTTAAAATATTTTGAATAATATAATAAATTAACAAGTTTTCTTTATGTAAATAAATTGTCTAACCATTAAATTGCAAATCTGTTTCCAAATTTGCTGATTTGGGCAAATAACTAGACCGATTTTGTACTGTGATTGTACAATCAAAGATGGCGATATACCATGAATCTACCTTAAGACAAATCACCGAAATTCTGACTTTGCAATTCTCTCTCATTTGACAACTATGTCCCAGATATGCACAACCGATGATTTATCAGAAGCTTTGCACCAGGAAAGGTAAAACTACTACAAAATCAAATTTAACGTTTAAACTGTGGAATGTAAAAGATGTTCAGCTTCTAGGATGCGTATTGACGATATTGAACATTGATGTAGTATTGTTATCACACACACATATTCTCGTTTCCTAAAAATGGAAATGTACTGAGGAACTTTACTACTTGTACCCACCCCTATAGTTTAACACTGCCAATTTTAGTATCCAAGACAATCTCTTGTTTAACAAAAATAATACTTTATCAAATTCATTCGTTTCATGTTTGCATGCTGTCGTGTCGATAACAGAATTGCTTATTGAATACACTTTGGTAGCCATAACCCTAATTCTAATTTAACCCTAACCTTAAACCTAATCATGGGTTAAGTCGATGTTAAGATCTCGATTTTGGCATGATGGAAGAAATTCGAGATCAATTCACAGCATTGTTGAGGACCTTTTGGCAACTGTCACAGTGTAAAAAATAGAAAAAAACTTATATTGAAGAAAATGAATTTAAAAGTTTGTCCTGTACGTCTATTCAAAATCCTTTTCTCTCCCTCTCTGTCTATCTCTCTCATCTTCAAATCTGAACTTTATTTCCCGAATTCAGTGCACCTTTCATGCATTTCTAAAAATAATGATACCCACGAGACCGAAAGTTAAGCAAAAAACTAAAATGTCATAACCAGATAAAATCCATATACAATTAAGTATGTTGACTTATGTTGACTGATGAAAATCTAACCGACAACGCATTTGATGTGTCTTGTGATGACAAAATGGTAAGTTTATTAATCACATCTTGACATTGAATCAAATTTCATACATGTACAATTAAACCACACAATTAGATTATAACATTATGTAACTTTATCCGGTTAAAAGTTTTCAAACATTTATCACCTTTTATTAATGGGCGTCAAGTTGGTTACCTATTCCCTATTCCCTATTCGTTACCTATTCCCTATTCCCTATTCGTTGCCTATTCGTTACCTATTCCCTATTCCCTATTCGTTACCTATTCGTTACCTATTCCCTATTCCCTATTCGTTGCCTATTCGTTACCTATTCCCTATTCCCTATTCGTTACCTATTCCCTATTCCCTATTCGTTACCTATTCGTTACCTATTCCCTATTCCCTATTCGTTACCTATTCGTTACCTATTCCCTATTCGTTACCTATTCGTTACTTATTTGATTTTTAATATCCTTCCCCCTTTTTAATTATGGCATGGAATAGTTTAATATGGCTGCCGTTACCATGGAAACGGCACAATTGTGAAAAAAAATGAGTTTTTGGTTTTTGGTGAACTGTTTGGATATGCTTCAACTTAGAATCATCATATTTTAAAACAATGTAGGTGCCCACTATATACAGGTGTTGGATGATTTTGGCGATCATTGGAACTACTATGTTGCCATGGAAACTACACCAAAATTTTCAAAATTCTAAAAATGCTCAAAACTTCATGAAACTTCACAGTAATGATGAGCAACATTGGAGTTGGAATTTCCAAAATAGGTCTTGTTACCATGGAAACAATGCAAAAAGGTCAAAAATTTCAAAAATAAGAATTTTCCGCAAACTGGATGAAACTTTACAGGAATGGTAACTGGCATAGGCAGAGTTGGATTATGAAGTTAGAATTTTCAAAATGGCCGCCGTAAACCTGGAAACAGCAAAAATATCAAAAATTCAAAATGTTCAAACTTAATGAAACTTTGCAAAAATGTTACTAGACATCTGTAGATGCTCTCTTTGACTTTGGAATTGTCAAAATGGCTGCCGCTCACCTGGTAATAGGGGGAAGGGGTGCCTTCCGTTATTGCTAGCAATTATAAATCTAGTTGTTAATAGTCTTACATATGGTAATAGTTCTGAATTGGTTGAGGTAAAATGATCTTTTTATGACCTATTTATATGTGTTTGTGCTCAACCGATCCTTTTACTTCATGTTCGAAACGCATTTGTTCCTTACTTGTTTTTTATACGTTCTACCTTTTAACTGCTTTATGTCCGTATGTTTGAAGATGGATCTTGGTTCGACGGGATGAAATCACCGTGTTAGCGCTTGCGTAAAAACGAAGATTTGGTATGATTGCCAATAAGACAACACTCCACATTAGACCAAAATGACACAGAAATTATCAACTATAGTTCACTGTACGGCCTTCAACAATGAGCATAGCCCAAACCGTGTAGTCGCCTATAAAAGGCCCAGACATGACAACCTCATACAATTCAAACAACAAAACTGACGGCCGTATTTCATATACAAAAAAATAAACGGAAATATGTAACACAAAAACAAACGATAACTACTTAATTTCAGGCTCTTGTCTAGGGACAGGCACATACTTACATAATGTGGTAGAGTTAAACATGTAAGCAGGGTGTACATCGTTTCGGAGCATGCTATTACCTTGTTTAATTCGTTCCATCACTCGCTTATAATTCGCTTATAATATGTGTATCTTACGTTGACCTTTTAAAACATGATTTCCAATTGTTTTGTTGTCTCTGGTGGAAGATTTGGGCTCTTAGAGGTGATATAACTCTATAAGTGCATTTGTATCCGTTCCAGCGGTCGGATAATACCCTGTTAAATATTCGTTACTAATTCGCTTTTAAAAAGTTTGTTGTACGTTGCACCTTTTAGAAAAGGATTTCCAATTGTGTTCATATCTCTGGTGGTAATAATGTGTTCTTATAGATGAAATACCCCTTGAAGCGCATATGTACTCGTTCCAGCGATCGGTTAATACCCTGTTACCTATTCGTTACCTATTCGTTACCTATTCACTTATAGTACGTTTGTTGTACGTTGCACCTTTTAGAAAAGGATTTTCAATTAAATTCATATCTCTGGTGGTAACAATGTGTTCTTAGAGATGAAATGACCCCATTAGAGCGCATGTACCCGTTCCAGCGCTCGGTAAATAACCTGTTACCTATTCGTTACTTATTCGCTTTTAATGCGCGGGGTATACGGTGCACCTTGAAATAAATAGTTTTTTAATTGTGTTCAGGTCTCTGGTGGTAAGAATGTGTTCTTAGAGATGAAATTACCCTATTAGCGCGCATGTACCCGTTCCAGCGCTCGGTTAATACCCTGTTACCTATTCGTTACCTATTCGTTACCTATTCGCTTATAATACATTTTTTTATACGTTGCACCTGTTAGAAAAGGAATTTCAATTATGTCCAGGTCTCAGACGGTAACAATGTGTTCTTAGAGATGAAATGACCCCTTTAGAGCGCATGTACCCGTTCCAGCGCTCGGTAAATAACCTGTTACCTATTCGTTACCTATTCGCTTTTAATGCGCGGGGTATACGGTGCACCTTGAAATAAATCGTTTTTTAATTGTGTTCAGGTCTCTGGTGGTAAGAATGTGTTCTTAGAGATGAAATTACCCTATTAGCGCGCATGTACCCGTTCCAGAGCTCGGTTAATACCCTGTTACCTATTCGTTACCTATTCGTTACCTATTCGCTTATAATACATTTTTTTATACGTTGCACCTGTTAGAAAAGGATTTTCAATTATGTCCAGGTCTCAGACGGTAACAATGTGTTCTTAGAGATGAAATGACCCCATTAGAGCGCATGTACCCGTTCCAGCGCTCGGTAAATAACCTGTTACCTATTCGTTACCTATTCGCTTTTAATGCGGGGGGTATACGCTGCACCTTGAAATAAATCGTGTTTTAATTGTGTTCAGGTCTCTGGTGGTAAGAATGTGTTCTTAGAGATGAAATGACCCTATTAGCGCGCATGTACCCGTTCCAGCGCTCGGTTAATACCCTGTTACCTATTCGTTACCTATTCGTTACCTATTCGCTTATAATACATTTTCTTATACGTTTCACCTGTTAGAACAGGATTTTCAATTATGTCCATGTCTCAGGTGGTAACAATGTGTTCTTAGAGATGAAATTACCCTATTAGCGCTCATGTACCCGTTCCAGTGCTCGGTAAATAATCTTGTTACCTATTCGTTACCTATTCGCTTTTAATGCGCGGGGTATACGCTGCAACTTGAAATAAATCGTGTTTTAATTGTGTTCATGTCTGGTGGTAACAATGTGTTCTTAGAGATGAATGACCCCATTAGAGCGCATGTACCCGTTCCAGCGCTCGGTAAATAACCTGTTACCTATTCGTTACTTATTCGCTTTTAATGCGCGGGGTATACGGTGCACCTTGAAATAAATCGTTTTTTTTAATTGTGTTCAGGTCTCTGGTGGTAGGAATGTGTTCTTAGAGATGAAATTACCCTATTAGCGCGCATGTACCCGTTCCAGCGCTCGGTTAATACCCTGTTACCTATTCGTTACCTATTCGTTACCTATTCGCTTATAATACGTTTTTTATACGTTGCACCTGTTAGAAAAGGATTTTCAATTATGTCAAGGTCTCAGACGGTAACAATGTGTTCTTAAAGATGAAATGACCCCATTAGAGCGCATGTACCCGTTCCAGCGCTCGGTAAATAACCTGTTACCTATTCGTTACCTATTCGCTTTTAATGCGCGGGGTATACGCTGCACCTTGAAATAAATCGTTTTTTAATTGTGTTCAGGTCTCTGGTGGTAAGAATGTGTTCTTAGAGATGAAATTACCCTATTAGCGCGCATGTACCCGTTCCAGCGCTCGGTTAATACCCTGTTACCTATTCGTTACCTATTCGCTTATAATGCATTTTTTTAAACGTTGCACCTGTTAGAAAAGGATTTTCAATTATGTCCAGGTCTCAGACGGTAACAATATGTTCTTAAAGATGAAATGACCCCATTAGAGCGCATGTACCCGTTCCAGCGCTCGGTAAATAACCTGTTACCTATTCGTTACTTATTCGCTTTTAATGCGCGGGGTATACGGTGCACCTTGAAATAAATCGTTTTTTAATTGTGTTCAGGTCTCTGGTGGTAAGAATGTGTTCTTAGAGATGAAATTACCCTATTAGCGCGCATGTACCCGTTCCAGCGCTCGGTTAATACCCTGTTACCTATTCGTTACCTATTCGCTGATAATACATTTTTTATACTTTGCACCTGTTAGAAAAGGATTTTCAATTATGTCAAGGTCTCAGACGGTAACAATATGTTCTTAAAGATGAAATGACCCCATTAGAGCGCATGTACCCGTTCCAGCGCTCGGTAAATAACCTGTTACCTATTCGTTACCTATTCGCTTTTAATGCGCGGGGTATACGCTGCACCTTGAAATAAATCGTTTTTTAATTGTGTTCAGGTCTCTGGTGGTAGGAATGTGTTCTTAGAGATGAAATGACCCTATTAGCGCGCATGTACCCGTTCCAGCGCTCGGTTAATACCCTGTTACCTATTCGTTACCTATTCGTTACCTATTCGCTTATAATACATTTTTTTATACGTTGCACCTGTTTGAAAAGGATTTTCAATTATGTCCAGGTCTCAGACGGTAACAATGTGTTCTTAGAGATGAAATGACCCCATTAGAGCGCATGTACCCGTTCCAGCGCTCGGTAAATAACCTGTTACCTATTCGTTACCTATTCGCTTTTAATGCGGGGGGTATACGGTGCACCTTGAAATAAATCGTTTTTTAATTGTGTTCAGGTCTCTGGTGGTAAGAATGTGTTCTTAGAGATGAAATGACCCTATTAGCGCGCATGTACCCGTTCCAGCGCTCGGTTAATACCCTGTTACCTATTCGTTACCTATTCGCTTATAATACATTTTCTTATACGTTTCACCTGTTAGAAAAGGATTTTCAATTATGTCCATGTCTCAGGTGGTAACAATGTGTTCTTAGAGATGAAATTACCCTATTAGCGCTCATGTACCCGTTCCAGTGCTCGGTAAATAATCTTGTTACCTATTCGTTACCTATTCGCTTTTAATGCGCGGGGTATACGCTGCAACTTGAAATAAATCGTGTTTTAATTGTGTTCATGTCTGGTGGTAACAATGTGTTCTTAGAGATGAATGACCCCATTAGAGCGCATGTACCCGTTCCAGCGCTCGGTAAATAACCTGTTACCTATTCGTTACTTATTCGCTTTTAATGCGCGGGGTATACGGTGCACCTTGAAATAAATCGTTTTTTTTAATTGTGTTCAGGTCTCTGGTGGTAGGAATGTGTTTTTAGAGATGAAATGACCCTATTAGCGCGCATGTACCCGTTCCAGCGCTCGGTTAATACCCTGTTACCTATTCGTTACCTATTCGTTACCTATTCGCTTATAATGCATTTTTTTAAACGTTGCACCTGTTAGAAAAGGATTTTCAATTATGTCCAGGTCTCAGACGGTAACAATATGTTCTTGAAGATGAAATGACCCCATTAGAGCGCATGTACCCGTTCCAGCGCTCGGTAAATAACCTGTTACCTATTCGTTACTTATTCGCTTTTAATGCGCGGGGTATACGGTGCACCTTGAAATAAATCGTTTTTTAATTGTGTTCAGGTCTCTGGTGGTAAGAATGTGTTCTTAGAGATGAAATTACCCTATTAGCGCGCATGTACCCGTTCCAGCGCTCGGTTAATACCCTGTTACCTATTCGTTACCTATTCGCTTATAATACATTTTTTATACTTTGCACCTGTTAGAAAAGGATTTTCAATTATGTCAAGGTCTCAGACGGTAACAATATGTTCTTAAAGATGAAATGACCCCATTAGAGCGCATGTACCCGTTCCAGCGCTCGGTAAATAACCTGTTACCTATTCGTTACCTATTCGCTTTTAATGCGCGGGGTATACGCTGCACCTTGAAATAAATCGTTTTTTAATTGTATTCAGGTCTCTGGTGGTAGGAATGTGTTCTTAGAGATGAAATGACCCTATTAGCGCGCATGTACCCGTTCCAGCGCTCGGTTAATACCCTGTTACCCATTCGTTACCTATTCGTTACCTATTCGCTTATAATACATTTTTTTATACGTTGCACCTGTTAGAAAATGATTTTCAATTATGTCCAGGTCTCAGACGGTAACAATATGTTCTTAAAGATGAAATGACCCCATTAGAGCGCATGTACCCGTTCCAGCGCTCGGTAAATAACCTGTTACCTATTCGTTACTTATTCGCTTTTAATGCGCGGGGTATACGGTGCACCTTGAAATAAATCGTTTTTTAATTGTGTTCAGGTCTCTGGTGGTAGGAATGTGTTCTTAGAGATGAAATGACCCTATTAGCGCGCATGTACCCGTTCCAGCGCTCGGTTAATACCCTGTTACCTATTCGTTACCTATTCGCTTATAATACATTTTCTTATACGTTTCACCTGTTAGAAAAGGATTTTCAATTATGTCTATGTCTCAGGTGGTAACAATGTGTTCTTAGAGATGAAATTACCCTATTAGCGCTCATGTACCCGTTCTAGTGCTCGGTAAATAATCTTGTTACCTATTCGTTACCTATTCGCTTTTAATGCGCGGGGTATACGCTGCAACTTGAAATAAATCGTGTTTTAATTGTGTTCATGTCTGGTGGTAACAATGTGTTCTTAGAGGTGAATGACCCCATTAGAGCGCATGTACCCGTTCCAGCGCTCGGTAAATAACCTGTTACCTATTCGTTACTTATTCGCTTTTAATGCGCGGGGTATACGGTGCACCTTGAAATAAATCGTTTTTTAATTGTGTTCAGGGGTCTGGTGGTAAGAATGTGTTCTTAGAGATGAAATTACCCTATTAGCGCGCATGTACCCGTTCCAGCGCTCGGTTAATACCCTGTTACCTATTCGTTACCTATTCATTACCTTTTCGCTTATAATACATTTTTTTATACGTTGCACCTGTTAGAAAAGGATTTTCAATTATGTCCAGGTCTCAGACGGTAACAATGTGTTCTTAGAGATGAAATGACCCCATTAGAGCGCATGTACCCGTTCCAGCGCTCGGTAAATAACCTGTTACCTATTCGTTACCTATTCGCTTTTAATGCGGGGGTATACGCTGCACCTTGAAATAAATCGTTTTTTAATTGTATTCAGGTCTCTGGTGGTAGGAATGTGTTCTTAGAGATGAAATGACCCTATTAGCGCGCATGTACCCGTTCCAGCGCTCGGTTAATACCCTGTTACCTATTGGTTACCTATTCGTTACCTATTCGCTTATAATACATTTTTTTATACGTTTCACCTGTTAGAAAAGGATTTTCAATTATGTCCATGTCTCAGGTGGTAACAATGTGTTCTTAGAGATGAAATTACCCTATTAGCGCTCATGTTCCCGTTCCAGTGCTCGGTAAATAATCTTGTTACCTATTCGTTACCTATTCGCTTTTAATGCGCGGGGTATACGCTGCAACTTGAAATAAAGCGTGTTTTAATTGTGTTCATGTCTGGTTGTTACAATGTGTTCTTAGAGATGAAATGACCCCATTAGAGTGCATGTACCCGTTCCAGCGCTCGGTAAATAACCTGTTACCTATTCGTTACCTATTCGCTTTTAATGCGCGGGGTATACGCTGCAACTTGAAATAAAGCGTGTTTTAATTGTGTTCATGTCAGGTTGTTACAATGTGTTCTTAGAGATGAAATGACCCCATTAGAGTGCATGTACCCGTTCCAGCGCTCGGTAAATAACCTGTTACCTATTCGTTACCTATTCGCTTTTAATGCGGGGGTATACGCTGCACCTTGAAATAAATCGTTTTTTAATTGTATTCAGGTCTCTGGTGGTAGGAATGTGTTCTTAGAGATGAAATGACCCTATTAGCGCGCATGTACCCGTTCCAGCGCTCGGTTAATACCCTGTTACCTATTCGTTACCTATTCGTTACCTATTCGTTACCTATTCGCTTATAATACATTTTCTTATACGTTTCACCTGTTAGAAAAGGATTTTCAATTATGTCCATGTCTCAGGTGGTAACAATGTGTTCTTAGAGATGAAATTATCATATTAACGCTCATGTACCCGTTCCAGTGCTCGGTAAATAATCTTGTTACCTATTCGTTACCTATTCGCTTTTAATGCGCGGGGTATACGCTGCAACTTGAAATAAAGCGTGTTTTAATTGTGTTCATGTCTGGTGGTAACAATGTGTTCTTAGAGATGAATGACCCCATTAGAGTGCATGTACCCGTTCCAGCGCTCGGTAAATAACCTGTTACCTATTCGTTACTTATTCGCTTTTAATGCGCGGGGTATACGGTGCACCTTGAAATAAATCGTTTTTTAATTGTGTTCAGGGGTCTGGTGGTAAGAATGTGTTCTTAGAGATGAAATTACTCTATTAGTGCGCATGTACCCGTTCCAGCGCTCGGTTAATACCCTGTTACCTATTTATTACAATAGTAAATTTAACATTTAAGAGAAAGCTGTACTTGTCACATAGCTGCCACCAAAAAATAGGGACATTGCTTTAATCTACAATTTTCTAT
This sequence comes from Mytilus galloprovincialis, assembly GCF_965363235.1. NCBI lineage: Eukaryota > Metazoa > Mollusca > Bivalvia > Mytilida > Mytilidae > Mytilus > Mytilus galloprovincialis. The sequence goes on from NC_134840.1 coordinate 91,415,439, forward strand.
GACAATAATAAATGTTCATTAAGAATAGCAAATTTTTATCTTTTTCATTCATCATATGTGATTTTCAACCATATTTGTCAGGGTTCTCCAAGGAAAATATGTGCAAAAGCAGAAACATGTAAATACTTTAATTTTATATAACAGATGCTATTAATTATTTATGAAAGGATACTGTGTTTTCTTTGATGTAAATGTTGTGCTCAGTTTTAAATCTAGACTCTCAGAAATTTTACTAAAGCTGTATTGAATTTGATAAATAGCAAGATAAGGACAGTAGCCCTAAGTAAACCATTATAAATATATTTAATATGATTGCTTATATTCATATGCTGTTATGTAAATAAATGCATGTACAGTTGTTAGTTGTTTAGATATATTCCTACACTGATTTCTGAAATGGATAATGCACCAGGAACATTACACATCTCTGTCTTTTGTTTGATACATCATATATGTTATAACATATGCCACTTATTTTAAAGCCGAGAGATAGTGATAGGCAACCTGTTCTATCTTCGTTTCTACAGTATCTAAAACTCATAAAAGAACAGCTACTTTAAAGCAATATAAGTAGTTTATACAAGGAGGTAAAATCAATAAAAACTGAACTCCTAGGAAAATTTGAAAAGGTATGTCCCTATAATCAAATGACAAAATCAAAAGCTTAAACAAACCTAAAGTAATTTTATTAATTGCTTACTAAACCCGATCCTCTTTCTTTATTTAAACTTCATTATGTCCAATCATTTTGACTCTGACAAATGACAAATCAGTAAATAAAACCAAAAGGAAACAGGGTATCAAACACATAAAAAAAACATGACAACAGTGAAATTTTACTCATTAACAAATGTCTTATAAGTGAATAGGTAAAGAATAGGAAACAAATAGGTAACAGGGTATTTATCGAGCGCTGGAACGGGAACATGCGCGCTAATAGGGTCATTTCATCTCTAAGAACACATTGTTACCACCAGAGACATGGACACAATTGAAAATCCTTTTCTGAAAGGTGCAACGTACAACAAACGTATTATAAGTGAAAAGGTAACGAATAGGTAACAGGGTATTTACCGAGCGCTGGAACGGGTACATGCGCGCTAAAAGGGTCATTTCATCACTAAGAACACATTGTTACCACAAGAGACATGGAGACAATTAAAAATCCTTTTCTAAAAGGTGCAACATACAACAAACGTATTATAAGTGAATAGGTAACATATAGGTAACAGGGTATTAAACGAGCGCTGGAACGGGTTCATGCGCTCTAATAGGGTCATTTCATCTCTAAGAACACATTGTTACCACCAGAGACATGAACACAATTAAAAAACGATTTATTTCAAGGTGCAACGTATACCTCGTGCATGAAAAGCCAATAAGGAACGAATAAGAAGCAGGGTATTAACTGAGCGCTGGAACGAGTACATACGCGCTAATAGGGGTATTTCATCTAAAAGAACACATTATTACCACCAGAGATATGAACTGAATTAAAAATCCTTTTCTAAAAGATGCAACGTACAACAAACGTAATATAAGTGAATAGGTAACGAATACGTAACAGGGTATTTATCGAGCGCTGGAACGGGTACATACACGCTAATAGGGTCATTTCATCTCTAAGAACACATTCTTACCACCAGAGACCTGAACACAATTAAAAAACGATTTATTTCAAGGTGCACCGTATACCCCGCGCATTAAAAGCGAATAGGTAACGAATAGGTAACAGGTTATTTACCGAGCACTGGAACGGGTACATGAGCGCTAATAGGGTAATTTCATCTCTAAGAACACATTGTTACCACCTGAGACATGGACATAATTGAAAATCCTTTTCTAACAGGTGAAACGTATAAGAAAATGTATTATAAGCGAATAGGTAACGAATAGGTAACAGGGTATTAACCGAGCGCTGGAACGGGTACATGCGCGCTAATAGGGTCATTTCATCTCTCAGAACACATTCCTACTACCAGAGACCTGAACATAATTGAAAATCCTTTTCTAACAGGTGCAACGTATAAAAAAATGTATTATAAGCGAATAGGTAACGAATAGGTAACGAATAGGTAACAGGGTATTAACCGAGCGCTGGAACGGGTACATGCGCGCTAATAGGGTCATTTCATCTCTAAGAACACATTCTTACCACCAGAGACCTGAATACAATTAAAAAACGATTTATTTCAAGGTGCAGCGTATACCCCCCGCATTAAAAGCGAATAGGTAACGAATAGGTAACAGGTTATTTACCGAGCGCTGGAACGGGTACATGCGCTCTAATGGGGTCATTTCATCTCTAAGAACACATTGTTACCGTCTGAGACCTGGACATAATTGAAAATCCTTTTCTAACAGGTGCAACGTATAAAAAAATGTATTATAATAAGCGAATAGGTAACGAATAGGTAACGAATAGGTAACAGGGTATTAACCGAGCGCTGGAACGGGTACATGCGCGCTAATAGGGTAATTTCATCTCTAAGAACACATTTTTACCACCAGACCCCTGAACACAATTAAAAAACGATTTATTTCAAGGTGCACCGTATACCCCGCGCATTAAAAGCGAATAAGTAACGAATAGGTAACAGGTTATTTACCGAGCGCTGGAACGGGTACATGCGCTCTAATGGGGTCATTCATCTCTAAGAACACATTGTTACCACAAGACATGAACACAATTAAAACACGATTTATTTCAAGTTGCAGCATATACCCCGCGCATTAAAAGCGAATAGTTAACGAATAGGTAACAAGATTATTTACCGAGCACTGGAACGGGTACATGAGCGCTAATAGGGTAATTTCATCTCTAAGAACACATTGTTACCACCTGAGACGTGGACATAATTGAAAATCCTTTTCTAACAGGTGAAACGTATAAGAAAATGTATTATAAGCGAATAGGTAACGAATAGGTAACAGGGTATTAACCGAGCGCTGGAACGGGTACATGCGCGCTAATAGGGTCATTTCATCTCTAAGAACACATTCCTACCACCAGAGACCTGAATACAATTAAAAAACGATTTATTTCAAGGTGCAGCGTATACCCCCCGCATTAAAAGCGAATAGGTAACAGGTTATTTACCGAGCGCTGGAACGGGTACATGCGCTCTAATGGGGTCATTTCATCTCTAAGAACACATTGTTACCGTCTGAGACCTAGACATAATTGAAAATCCTTTTCTAACAGGTGCAACGTATAAAAAAGGGTAATTTCATCTCTAAGAACACATTCTTACCACCAGACCCCTGAACACAATTAAAAAACGATTTATTTCAAGGTGCACCGTATACCCCGCGCATTAAAAGCGAATAAGTAACGAATAGGTAACAGGTTATTTACCGAGCGCTGGAACGGGTACATGCGCTCTAATGGGGTCATTCATCTCTAAGAACACATTGTTACCACCAGACATGAACAATGAACAATTAAAACACGATTTATTTCAAGTTGCAGCGTATACCCCGCGCATTAAAAGCGAATAGGTAACGAATAGGTAACAAGATTATTTACCGAGCACTGGAACGGGTACATGAGCGCTAATAGGGTAATTTCATCTGTAAGAACACATTGTTACCACCTGAGACATGGACATAATTGAAAATCCTTTTCTAACAGGTGAAACGTATAAGAAAATGTATTATAAGCGAATAGGTAACGAATAGGTAACAGGGTATTAACCGAGCGCTGGAACGGGTACATGCGCACTAATAGGGTCATTTCATCTCTAAGAACACATTCCTACCACCAGAGACCTGAATACAATTAAAAAACGATTTATTTCAAGGTGCAGCATATACCCCCCGCATTAAAAGCGAATAGGTAACGAATAGGTAACAGGTTATTTACCGAGCGCTGGAACGGGTACATGCGCTCTAATGAGGTCATTTCATCTTTAAGAACATATTGTTACCGTCTGAGACCTGGACATAACTGAAAATCCTTTTCTAACAGGTGCAACGTATAAAAAAATGTATTATAAGCGAATAGGTAACGAATAGGTAACAGGGTATTAACCGAGCGCTGGAACGGGTACATGCGCGCTAATAGGGTCATTTCATCTCTAAGAACACATTCCTACCACCAGAGACCTGAACACAATTAAAAAACGATTTATTTCAAGGTGCAGCGTATACCCCGCGCATTAAAAGCGAATAGGTAACGAATAGGTAACAGGTTATTTACCGAGCGCTGGAACGGGTACATGCGCTCTAATGGGGTCATTTCATCTTTAAGAACATATTGTTACCGTCTGAGACCTTGACATAATTGAAAATCCTTTTCTAATAGGTGCAACGTATAAAAAATGTATTATAAGCGAATAGGTAACGAATAGGTAACAGGGTATTAACCGAGCGCTGGAACGGGTACATGCGCGCTAATAGGGTCATTTCATCTCTAAGAACACATTCCTACCACCAGAGACCTGAACACAATTAAAAAACGATTTATTTCAAGTGCACCGTATACCCCGCGCATTAAAAGCGAATAAGTAACGAATAGGTAACAGGTTATTTACCGAGCGCTGGAACGGGTACATGTGCTCTAATGGGGTCATTTCATCTTTAAGAACATATTGTTACCGTTTGAGACCTTGACATAATTGAAAATCCTTTTCTAACAGGTGCAACGTATAAAAATTGTATTATAAGCGAATAGGTAACGAATAGGTAACGAATAGGTAACAGGGTATTAACCGAGCGCTGGAACGGGTACATGCGCGCTAATAGGGTCATTTCATCTCTAAGAACACATTCCTACCACCAGAGACCTGAACACAATTAAAAAACGATTTATTTCAAGGTGCACCGTATATCCCGCGCATTAAAAGCGAATAAGTAACGAATAGGTAACAGGTTATTTACCGAGCGCTGGAACGGATACATGCGCTCTAATGAGTCATTTCATCTTGAAGAACATATTGTTACCGTCTGAGACCTGGACATAATTGAAAATCCTTTTCTAACAGGTGCAACGTATAAAAAAATGTATTATAAGCGAATAGGTAACGAATAGGTAACGAATAGGTAACAGGGTATTAACCGAGCGCTGGAACGGGTACATGCGCGCTAATAGGGTCATTTCATCTCTAAGAACACATTCTTACCACCAGAGACCTGAACACAATTAAAAAACGATTTATTTCAAGGTGCAGCGTATACCCCGCGCATTAAAAGCGAATAGGTAACGAATAGGTAACAGGTTATTTACCGAGCGCTGGAACGGGTACATGCGCTCTAATGGGGTCATTTCATCTTTAAGAACATATTGTTACCGTCTGAGACCTTGACATAATTGAAAATCCTTTTCTAACAGGTGCAACGTATAAAAAATGTATTATAAGCGAATAGGTAACGAATAGGTAACAGGGTATTAACCGAGCGCTGGAACGGGTACATGCGCGCTAATAGGGTCATTTCATCTCTAAGAACACATTCCTACCACCAGAGACCTGAACACAATTAAAAAACGATTTATTTCAAGGTGCAGCGTATACCCCGCGCATTAAAAGCGAATAAGTAACGAATAGGTAACAGGTTATTTACCGAGCGCTGGAACGGGTACATGCGCTCTAATGGGGTCATTTCATCTTTAAGAACATATTGTTACCGTCTGAGACCTGGACATAATTGAAAATCCTTTTCTAACAGGTGCAACGTTTAAAAAAATGTATTATAAGCGAATAGGTAACAGGGTATTAACCGGGCGCTGGAACGGGTACATGCGCGCTAATAGGGTCATTTCATCTCTAAGAACACATTCTTACCACCAGAGACCTGAACACAATTAAAAAACGATTTATTTCAAGGTGCAGCGTATACCCCGCGCATTAAAAGCGAATAGGTAACGAATAGGTAACAGGTTATTTACCGAGCGCTGGAACGGGTACATGCGCTCTAATGGGGTCATTTCATCTTTAAGAACATATTGTTACCGTCTGAGACCTTGACATAATTGAAAATCCTTTTCTAACAGGTGCAACGTATAAAAAATGTATTATAAGCGAATAGGTAACGAATAGGTAACGAATAGGTAACAGGGTATTAACCGAGCGCTGGAACGGGTACATGCGCGCTAATAGGGTCATTTCATCGCTAAGAACACATTCCTACCACCAGAGACGTGAACACAATTAAAAAAAACGATTTATTTCAAGGTGCACCGTATACCCCGTGCATTAAAAGCGAATAAGTAACGAATAGGTAACAGGTTATTTACTGAGCGCTGGAACGGGTACATGCGCTCTAATGGGGTCATTCATCTCTAAGAACACATTGTTACCACCAGACATGAACACAATTAAAACACGATTTATTTCAAGTTGCAGCGTATACCCCGCGCATTAAAAGCGAATAGGTAACGAATAGGTAACAAGATTATTTACCGAGCACTGGAACGGGTACATGAGCGCTAATAGGGTAATTTCATCTCTAAGAACACATTGTTACCACCTGAGACATGGACATAATTGAAAATCCTTTTCTAACAGGTGAAACGTATAAGAAAATGTATTATAAGCGAATAGGTAACGAATAGGTAACAGGGTATTAACCGAGCGCTGGAACGGGTACATGCGCGCTAATAGGGTCATTTCATCTCTAAGAACACATTCTTACCACCAGAGACCTGAACACAATTAAAAAACGATTTATTTCAAGGTGCAGCGTATACCCCCCGCATTAAAAGCGAATAGGTAACGAATAGGTAACAGGTTATTTACCGAGCGCTGGAACGGGTACATGCGCTCTAATGGGGTCATTTCATCTCTAAGAACACATTGTTACCGTCTGAGACCTGGACATAATTGAAAATCCTTTTCTAACAGGTGCAACGTATAAAAAAATGTATTATAAGCGAATAGGTAACGAATAGGTTACGAATAGGTAACAGGGTATTAACCGAACCCTGGAACGGGTACATGTGCGCTAATAGGGTAATTTCATCTCTAAGAACACATTCTTACCACCAGAGACCTGAACACAATTAAAAAACGATTTATTTCAATGTGCACCGTATACCCCGCGCATTAAAAGCGAATAGGTAACGAATAGGTAACAGGTCATTTACCGAGCGCTGGAACGGGTACATGCGCTCTAAAGGGGTCATTTCATCTCTAAGAACACATTGTTACCGTTTGAGACCTGAACATAATTGAAAATCCTTTTCTAACAGGTGCAACGTATAAAAAAATGTATTATAAGCGAATAGGTAACGAATAGGTAACGAATAGGTAACAGGGTATTAACCGAGCGCTAGAACGGGTACATGCGCGCTAATAGGGTAATTTTACCTCTAAGAACACATTCTTACCACCAGAGACCTGAACACAATTAAAAAACTATTTATTTCAAGGTGCACCGTATACCCCGCGCATTAAAAGCGAATAAGTAACGAATAGGTAACAGGTTATTTACGGAGCGCTGGAACGGGTACATGCGCTCTAATGGGGTCATTTCATCTCTAAGAACACATTGTTACCGTTTGAGACCTGAACATAATTGAAAATCCTTTTCTAACAGGTGCAACGTATAAAAAAATGTATTATAAGCGAATAGGTAACGAATAGGTAACGAATAGGTAACAGGGTATTAACCGAGCGCTGGAACGGGTACATGCGCGCTAATAGGGTAATTTCATCTCTAAGAACACATTCTTACCACCAGAGACCTGAACACAATTAAAAAACTATTTATTTCAAGGTGCACCGTATACCCCGCGCATTAAAAGCGAATAAGTAACGAATAGGTAACAGGTTATTTACCGAGCGCTGGAACGGGTACATGCGCTCTAATGGGGTCATTTCATCTCTAAGAACACATTGTTACCACCAGAGATATGAATTTAATTGAAAATCCTTTTCTAAAAGGTGCAACGTACAACAAACGCACTATAAGTGAATAGGTAACGAATAGGTAACGAATAGGTAACAGGGTATTAACCGATCGCTGGAACGAGTACATATGCGCTTCAAGGGGTATTTCATCTATAAGAACACATTATTACCACCAGAGATATGAACACAATTGGAAATCCTTTTCTAAAAGGTGCAACGTACAACAAACTTTTTAAAAGCGAATTAGTAACGAATATTTAATAGGGTATTATCCGACCGCTGGAACGGATACAAATGCACTTATAGAGTTATATCACCTCTAAAAGCCGAAATCTTCCACCAGAGACAACAAAACAATTGGAAATCATGTTTTAAAAGGTGCAACGTAAGATACACATATTATAAGCGAATTATAAGCGAGTGATGGAACGAATTAAACAAGGTAATAGCATGCTCCGAAACGATGTACACCCTGCTTACATGTTTAACTCTACCACATTATGTAAGTATGTGCCTGTCCCTAGACAAGAGCCTGAAATTAAGTAGTTATCGTTTGTTTTTGTGTAACATATTTCCGTTTATTTTTTTGTATATGAAATACGGCCGTCAGTTTTGTTGTTTGAATTGTATGAGGTTGTCATGTCTGGGCCTTTTATAGGTGACTACACGGTTTGGGCTATGCTCATTGTTGAAGGCCGTACAGTGAACTATAGTTGATAATTTCTGTGTCATTTTGGTCTAATGTGGAGTGTTGTCTTATTGGCAATCATACCACATCTTCGTTTTTACGCAAGCGCTAACACGGTGATTTCATCCCGTCGAACCAAGATCCATCTTCAAACATACGGACATAAAGCAGTTAAAAGGTAGAACGTATAAAAAACAAGTAAGGAACAAATGCGTATCGAACATGAAGTAAAAGGATCGGTTGAGCACAAACACATATAAATAGGTCATAAAAAGATCATTTTACCTCAACCAATTCAGAACTATTACCATATGTAAGACTATTAACAACTAGATTTGTAATTGCTAGCAATAACGGAAGGCACCCCTTCCCCCTATTACCAGGTGAGCGGCAGCCATTTTGACAATTCCAAAGTCAAAGAGAGCATCTACAGATGTCTAGTAACATTTTTGCAAAGTTTCATTAAGTTTGAACATTTTGAATTTTTGATATTTTTGCTGTTTCCATGGTTACGGCGGCCATTTTGAAAATTCTAACTTCAAAATCCAACTCTGCCTATGCCAGTTACCATTCCTGTAAAGTTTCATCCAGTTTGCGGAAAATTCTTATTTTTGAAATTTTTGACCTTTTTGTATTGTTTCCATGGTAACAAGACCTATTTTGGAAATTCCAACTCCAATGTTGCTCATCATTACTGTGAAGTTTCATGAAGTTTTGAGCATTTTTAGAATTTTGAAAATTTTGGTGTAGTTTCCATGGCAACATAGTAGTTCCAATGATCGCCAAAATCATCCAACACCTGTATATAGTGGGCACCTACATTGTTTTAAAATATGATGATTCTAAGTTGAAGCATATCCAAACAGTTCACCAAAAACCAAAAACTCATTTTTTTTCACAATTGTGCCGTTTCCATGGTAACGGCAGCCATATTAAACTATTCCATGCCATAATTAAAAAGGGGGAAGGATATTAAAAATCAAATAAGTAACGAATAGGTAACGAATAGGGAATAGGGAATAGGTAACGAATAGGTAACGAATAGGGAATAGGGAATAGGTAACGAATAGGCAACGAATAGGGAATAGGGAATAGGTAACGAATAGGTAACGAATAGGGAATAGGGAATAGGTAACGAATAGGCAACGAATAGGGAATAGGGAATAGGTAACGAATAGGGAATAGGGAATAGGTAACCAACTTGACGCCCATCTTTTATTACTTCTTTATGTGTCATATTACCTTTCGATTAAAAACTGGTGTTTATTTAAATGTTTCATTGAACAAACACAAATGTATCACAGTCAATATTGTATCTATATTTGTTATCCATTTAAATTGACTGCTTGATAAAATACTTTGACTTGACATTTTTATTCCGAAATTCCGCATATATTATATCATTACTTACAAGTATAATAAAGTCTGTCTTGTATTCCTGTTATATTCCTAATATTTTCTTATATGGTTACCTCGGGTTCATTTATTAGAAACCTTCATATAAGGGTAAACATCAGGGTTTGGCTAATTGCAGAGGAGCATATCTTTATTTGTTGACATTCCTATGTGGACCAAAGGTGCGCTCTTTTTTTGTGTGTTATATTCATAGTCTAATAATACAACATTCATCAAAGGGTACCAAAAAAAATAAGCTAAATTCCAAATATTTTCCAAATAACTAGATATTAAGTAAATTTACAAAATAAGACGTAGCTGAAAATAGAATGAAATTCAAAACAGTGTGGCTGTGGCCATTGATTGACACATTAAATTCATGTATTGCTGGTAAACTATTAAGTCAGTGATTCCGTTACCACAAATTGCTGAAACCTTTACTAAATTCGTCTATACATATAAAGATCTGATATCGAAGTTTGGTTGTACTTTCTATAGAAAACTTATTTCAAACGGGATGGTACATCCTCATTTTACGGAGATGTTGTTTTCCGTGCCCGGTAATGTAGAAACGGTCCTGGCAATTCTTATCACTCTTCAGATACACGTAGTCTAAAAGGTTACCAATTCAACAATGTAATCAGATCTTTGAATATTGTTTATTTGGTATTATTATTGATTGTGTTATCAATAAATGAAAAGCAAACAAAATATTATTGTTTTATACATATGCATATGCATCGCTGTATAATCTGTGGATATTTTTTGGCATTGCACAAGGACATGTTTTTCTCTTACTGTTTATAACGTATTTACACTAAATTCATGCGTGGAAACAATGAAAGTAGATAGTATTAATCGATCATGAAAGAAAACAATAATACACCAGATCACTTTACAACTGTAGGGACAAAGTTAAAATAACACAATGAGAACGCATAGAAACTGCAAATTAACAACAATATCATCTCTCTTTTTTGTCTTTGCTCCATTGTGTTGAATTGATTGTTTGGACACCAATAACAAACCGGAATTCTAGGTCTGTTTATCCTTCTGGAGCAGGATTATCACATCCCTTTTTGGCGGAGTTCGTGTTCTTCTTTACATCTCTATGTAGTGTTTTGTACACTTATTTGTCTTTTCGTAGTACCTTTGACATATCACAGACGTTGAAATGTCACATTGGTATCATTAATCTCTTCGATAAAAAAAAATCCAAGAATATTTGACCAAACTGAATTTTAAATCATTATTTTAGATCATATCCAAATTTCAAACATATTTTACACAGTTGAGTAAATTTCGTCCACTGAAACCAATTTATTGTATAGATTTGTCTTATTAGTTTTAGCAGATTGTCAGAATATAACTCAATTTAGTCTCATCAGTTTAAACACATGTATAATTGCTTGAGATTGTTTCATTAGATTAAAAAGGTTTGCATCGCATTGTTAAGGTTGAATCTCAAAATATAAAACATTTACGAAGTATTATCTTAGTTTGTCCTTTATCTCAGCTTTTGTTTATTACCTTGATTTGCCTTTCTAATCAAATTAAACTTCGTAAAATTAACTCATCATTGATCTCAGGGTTGAAAGTTTGCACGACATATGCGCGTTTCCTCTACAAATTTATTACCATGAGTTTAATTATGTTCGTTGATAGTTTTACCTCTTTTTGTGACTTCTTATCATCTATCTTTTCAATATGCAGTGTATCCTTGTAAAATATTTTAAACAGGGGTCAGATCACCAATTCGCTCCTTCCAATTTAGAACGTATGTAAAAGTAGCCCTACACAGACAAAAAATCGTGCTTTTGATGTCATTGTTTACTTAAACTAACCAACAAATTTCCGGAAATGAAACTTTTGGTGAAAGAAAAATGTAGAAAGGTGATACATGTACAATACAAGACATACCTGGATTCTAATAAGTTAAAATTACGTTACAATTTTAAGAAAGCTGTGGAAATGCAAAATTTGGTTCAATAGATAGGGATTTCGAATTGGTGGTCTGACACCTAAACAGTATCAGGAGTTTGTCTCATTTTCGAAAGTTTTTTCGCACTTTTGTTGTCATGCTAGACGTTACGAAAGAATCACGGAAAACGATATCCTATATTGTATACGGATTAACAATATTCAGTGTCTTGAATACATACATTTAAAAAGTTGTTCCAATCAACACTGAACTTTCAAGCAATATGAGTGTAAAAAAAAACGGTTGGATAGATGGGTCACCTAGAGATAAGGTTCATATGGAATTGCAAAAACTAATACAAAAATGTGCTGAATACGTCGCGCGGTTGTAAGCATAACTTAACTTTGTAACAAACAATTCTATAACAGAAATCCGAATGAAGACACATATCATATAAGAAAATATAGTTTACACACTATCTTGCTCCTTTAAATTATTGTTATATGTTCTTAAAAGTTAAACTGTTTTGGATTAAACAGGAAAAGGTAAAATAACAAAAAAAAACTCAAATTCATATCGAAAAGTCCCTTATCAGATGGCAAAAACAAAAGCTCAAATACATCGAACGAATCGAAAACAACTTTCATATTCCTGAATTCGTAGAAGCTTTTCTTATGTAGAAAATGGCGGTTTGAAAATGCCATTATGTCAAATTGTCCAGATGCAGGATAAAAGCAACAGTAGTATATCACTGTTCGAAACACTTTCAGGAGATGTTTTGAAATTGTGGATTTTCACATGAAATTAATTGCGTCTTTTTTCTGTATTTCCATATAATTGTTGCTCCATCATCATGTTTTCCTTTTTTGGTACTTAAACAATGTTGACTAATACTTTCAATTTCACTTCGAATATAACTTGGTTCTACAAAGTGGTATAACCTCCCCGTTTATAATGGCCAATTATTGGTTACTGCTTGCAATGTTCCCTTGTGTACTAACATTCAATCAGCAGTGTTACCGACTCGGTTGTAGTATTGTAATGTACGATACCAATTTCAGTGTGCGCTTCACGAGTTATCACGTCCATCGGGCAACCTTTTTGCAAAAAAAACATGGGAAATAAAAAAAATGAAGCTTTTAGACTATGATGAAAGAAACAATACAAGTATTAGTCTGAATGTATCAAAAGTTTCTTTTATCTATCTCAATGGATTTTAATGTTAGAAATCGTGCATGGCTTATCAGTTTCACCAGTATTGAACTGAGTTGGACTTCTGCTATTCATGCTTGTCGTAAGCATATACATTTTGACAACAGAAATTGCAACAGAATCGCAGAACACTTGTGTTATTGTTGTATATAAACATAGTTCATTACCTCATCTGTTATCCAAATCACCGGTATAAAACCCTACTTAGAAATATAACGTTGCTCTAAAGGACATATTTAACATAAATACCAGACTGTTAATCCTCTTAGTAGATATTAGTACACGTACTCATATATACCCGATTACGTGATCTTGTTATTGTCATTTTTATTCACCGCATTTTACCTATGCACTTGTTAACCTGAGTTTTTTTTTTTTTTTATCCTAGAGAGGTTTTGTGAAACAATCTTTTTCTTGTGCTTTTGGCATTTTTTGTGAAACTTAAATACACATATACATATGTTGCCCATTCAGTTCATTGAATATTAAAATTCCATAAAAGAATTCGTACATTCAGTACAGACATATTCATTTCTGATCTTAGAAAATGCAACCCATTTGACTTTCATCTTTGGCGTTATGGAATAGAAAATCAAAGGGTATTGGGTATCAATCCATGACATAAAAAATCAGTATATGCTCAACAAACAAAAACACACAAAAAGTAAAGAACAGGACTGTTATTGCTGTATTTCATTTCAAAGTCACAGTAAGGCCTTCAACACGGAGCACAAATTCTCTCCTCACTGCAAGTTTAAGACGACCCCTAGCAACGGCTTGAGCGGATTTTTTTGCAAAAATAATTTGGATGTGTCTTTTTTTCGACTGATGTTACCCGATTATATTCCAGTTTTAGTTGTTTTTATTTCATATCAATTTGATTATAGACATTCACATTAGCGTACTTTGGTCTAGGATGAAAAATTCTCATACCAAAACGATTAGTTAAGGGGAATCATTCGCCATCCTGGATATAGCAGCAAATGATCGGTCCACTTTTTTATTTAAGTAAGCCAATTTTTAAGGATGCAATTCATTTGTGTCAGATGTTTTACGAAAATTATTTGATTTAATCTAATAATAACAACTGCATTTACCATTTACCAGAATTGTGTTTATTTAATCATTTGTTTAAAGTTTTCTTTATAAGTGGAGAAAATTCGGTATTTATATTTGGTAAAGAAATGTTCAGTATTTTATTCTATTTTGTTATATAGCAAGAAAAAGGTACTTTTTTGTTATTGTTTCTTTTCAGTTTATATAAATGTAAGATCTATCTTCTTACATCTGATTTTAAAGTTCTATAATTTATTGTTCGTTCTATTCACGTGAACTTGGTATATTTCCTACAAATTGTTTCATTTTCACAACTACAATCTGGGTAACCTGATAGTTTTGATATATTTTCTTTATCAACATAACATAACTCATGCATGTAAAACTTATGTCACGTTTTATTTATACCCAGTAAAATTGTAGGTGTACTATAAAATCACAATTCAAGATATAGATAAAGGTAATACGGTACGAAGTTAGTTAAGAAATAATTCATGGGGGCTTGAATATATCGTGATTTTACCACGGGTTGGCCCTTTATGACAAATATTTTACCCCTGAGCGATAGCGAGGGGTAAAATATCGGCATAAAGGGACAACCCGTGGTAAAATCTAGATATATTCAAGCCCCCATGAATTATTTCGATTCTGATAGGACACATACGGCAATTCTTTTGGATCGAAGAGCTCTAGGTGTAGGCAAATATTTGCCGTTCCCATAAATAAACGCACTAATAAACTAGCGTAAAAGAACGGAGCAAACTGCATTAGTGACATGCTTAAACTATTTAAAATAATGTATTTAGACAGTTTTGGATGAATTTGAATGATAATTTATTTATTTGTCTTATATGATGTACAATAAAGGGCTTTTGCCACATTTTAGCATCATTTGTGTATGTTTCCTTGTGATGATTTTCGGATTCACAAGCGTGTATTTTCCCGTAAAATGCTTGCATTCTAACGTCATTGTTCTATGACGTCGGGTATCTCATTCATAAAAAAGCATATGACGTGGGAGTACAATCGGAACAGCACTGGCAATATATTCATATTTTACCACGGGTGTGTACTCAAAGCGTTTGAAGGACGTCATGTTAGAATTAAGATTATAAACTCTATTATAAAACAATAATAATGATATGTGTATTAGTATTTAATGTTTAAAGATATATTATGTTGTTCGTAAAATGTGCTTATATCTACATCATTTGGTCTCTGGTTGATAATTGATTTATTGACAAACAACAATCATACCATATCTTCTTATTTTTGATATTTCCATAAAGCAAACATATATATAAAAGACAGCGACAATGTCTATTTAGGAATGAGGACTACTTCTCCTGTGATGTGATATTTTTTGTTTATATCTTTTATTTTTTTATTCAAGCGTGACTGGTGAGTCTTTTGAAGATAAAACACTCGTCTGGCGTAAATATGAAATTTCAATCCTGGTATCTATGATGAGTTTATTTACTACTTTTTTATAACTATTTACACCACTGGTTCGATGCCACTGCTGGTAGACGTTTTGTCTCCGAGGGTATCACCAGCCCAGTAGTCAGCACTTCAGTGTTGACATGAATATCAATTATATGGTTATTTTTATCAATTTCCTTTTTAAAAACTTTGAATTTTACGAAAAAAATAAGGATTTTCTTATCCAAGGAATAGACTAACCGTATTTGGCACAATTTTGGGGAAATTTCAGTCCTTAATTCTCTTCAACTATGTACTTTCATGGCATCATTACTATTTTGATCTGAGCGTCACTGATGTGTCTTGTGTAGACGAAACGCGCGTCTGGCGGCTTAAATTATAATCCTTGTACCTTTGATAACTATGTACACTACTGGGTCGATTCCACTACTGGGTCGATTCCACTGCTGGTGGACGTTTCGTCCTAGAGGGTAACACCAGCCTAGTATAGTCAGCACTTCGGTGTTGACATGAATATCAACTACATAGTCATTTTTTTATAATTTTTTGGTTTACAAAACTTTTAATTTTATGAAAAAACAAACTAAGAATTTTCTTATCCAAGGCATAGACTACCTTAGCCGTATTTAGTACAATTTTGGGGAATTTTGGGTACTCAATGCTCTTCAACTTTGTACTATTTTGGCTTTATAAATATTTTGACCTGAGCGTCATTGATGAGTCTCATGTACACGAAACGCGCGTTGTTAAATTATAATCCTGGTACCTTTGATAACTATTATGTCTTTTTATCCTTTGGTAGATTTTTGATATTTTTATTAAAACTAAGATATGCTTACATCTTCATTATGATATCATAGTTTTGAAAATTATGCAAATAAAACCCAAAAAAAAACCACCAGCATATCATAAATTTCATGCGTACTATGTACTGAGCAGTATCCTCGGGGACTGATAGTCCACCATCAGAGGTATCGACTCAGAAATGTAAAAATGAAAAACGATCGACATGGTATAAATTGCATGCGTCCGAATTGATTTTTTTCCTGAAAATTCACTAAGTTTCTTATTCGTATTGATATTTTTGTCTTCAATGTACAGGCAATCTGGGTTAATTTACGAGACCTTTATAGGTTCGCAATGAGTTGAGTTAACCATCATTCATTCCTTCCCATAGTGAAACCCTACTGTCTGTGCATGCAATAACTTCTAAGCTAAGAATCCATAAAGATTGACTTTGCCATCCCTGGAATACTCACGTCTGGGAATAAAAATTAAAGCAACAAAAAGAACCGAACTCCACGGAAAATTCAAAACGAAAAGTCCTTTATCAGGTGGCAAAATCAAAAACCCTAGACACATCAAACGAATGGAAAATAACTGTCATATTCCTGACTTGATACATGCATTTCCTAATGTAGAAAATCGTTCATTAAACCTGGTTTAACAGCTAGCTGAACCTCTCGCTTGCAAGACAGTCCATCATATTGGAACCAATGTCTGAGCAAAACAAACTGACATCATAGGTATAAATGTTAAAAATTGAGATACTGCATTCCATCGCTAAAGTGAGCGGTAGTTTGGCTCTGCGAAATGTATGAAAATCCAAGTCAAATCGGAATGGGGACTTTAAATCCGATTCCTCATTTAAGATGAGTGTCACGCTTCTTGTACATTAAAGAACCCTTGTAGTAACTCAGTAAGTTGTCTGTTTAATTTAATTATTAGTATGTCGACAAAAAAAATCCTAGAAACTGTATCAAGGATATTTCGTTCGTTCATCTTTGGTTGTGGCTCTTAAATAAATAATTTCATTTTAATGCATACACAAATTATCCATTAGTTAAGAATACGAGTAACAAGTGTTTAAAGTCTGACACATACATACTTATGAAATACATTTCTTAAAAACAATAT
Source organism: Mytilus galloprovincialis (assembly GCF_965363235.1). Classification (NCBI taxonomy): domain Eukaryota; kingdom Metazoa; phylum Mollusca; class Bivalvia; order Mytilida; family Mytilidae; genus Mytilus; species Mytilus galloprovincialis. The sequence goes on from NC_134840.1 coordinate 91,432,921, forward strand.
CTGTTGTTTTGATCATTGCGTTTGCTTTGGTTATTATTTATTTTCTATATTAATGTCATATCAAAAGTTAAAAATGTAAAGTGAATAAACCGACTACTATTTCTGTTTGCTTTTATTCATTTCACATTCCGCTTTTTTACTTTATACGTATTATAAACTTTAAAAGATTTAAATCAAGCTGTTTGTAACAAAACGAAGAAGTACTTCTTTGGTTTTTCATATTCATGTTCTTTAACTTCGTGTATGATTTGGTCTTCAAGCTATTTTTATTTAAGCGCCAATGATGAGTGTTATGCAGACGAACCACGCTTCATGGCGTGTTTTAATTTGTTTACTTTCAATAACTGATCATAAGTGGGATAAAATTCTCAAGATCATTAACCTTCGCACATTCTGTTAGATTTGGCGAGTTTCTATTTAATTTGATACTGTTAGTACTAAAATTGATTTAATTTATCTTTGTTCGCAGTTCTTAATTTTTCAAAACTTCTTTGTGATATATTTTATTCGTAAAGATTCTAAGTTAACTAATTTTAACAAAAGATGAATGGATGTATGATTCCACTGCAAAAATCTGACAAAAAGTGTTCTGCTATCATCATTTACGGTTATATTCAAAAGAAAGCATCAATTTTAAGAAATAGACCCATTGATCAGTGATAAACTTATATTATTGTTTTTAGATCAGGCATTGCGTCGGTTATTCTTTTAAGGACTATACTTTGCTAATTTTTAGCATTAATATCGATATAAGAATATGAGGCGACATGATTTACAGTAATCGATACTAAAGTGTAGGGCGGCATGGTTTACAGTGATCGACTATTATATGTTTGTAATGATTGTCATGTTTGTCTTGAAACAATCCAATATTTGGATTTTACACCAATAAAATGATTTGATTTGATTTGATTTGATTTGACTATAGAGTAAAGGGTGGCATAGTTTACAGTTATCGATATAAGAGGGTAGGGTGTAATGGTGTACAGCCATCAGTAATAGAGTGAAGGGTGGCATAGTTTCGGTCATCGAAATTAGAGTGTAGAGCAGCATGGTTTACAGTAATCGATATTGGAGAGTAGAGCGGCATGAGTTACCGTAATCTATATAAGAGTGTAGGGTGGCATGATTTGCAGTTGTCGATATTGTAGCCTAGGGCGGCATGATCTACATAAATAGATATATGAATGTAGAGCGGAATGATTAGATTTACTGCAATAAATATTAGAGTGTAGGGCGGCATGATTTGCAGTTATCGATTTTAGAGTCTAGGGCGGCATGGTGTACATAAACTTAGATATATGAATGTAGGGCGGAATGATTTACTACAATCGATATTAGAGTGTAGGGCGGCATGATTTACAGTAATCGACTTAAGAGTGTGGTACAGTATGATTTATATTTATCGATATTAGAGCGGCTTAATTTATAGTTATCGATATTAGAGAGTAGAGCGGCATGATTTACAGTAATCGGTGATAGAGCAGGGCGGCAGGATTTACAGCAATCGATATAGTAATCGATATAAGAAACTAGGACGATATGATCTGCAGAAATCGATTTTAGAGTGTAGTTACGGCATGGTTTTCAGTAATCCATATTGGAGCTAGGACGACATGGTTTACAGAAATTAGAGTGCAAGATGGCATTGTTGGCAGTAATCGATATTGGAGCTATGACGACATGGTTTACAGCAATCGATATAAGGGTGTAAGATGGCATGGTTTGCAGTAATCTATGTTAGAGATAGGACAGCAATTTTCATTTTCAAAGGATCAAAATGATAACTCGGATCATTTATAAATTTACGGGCTTTTTAAACAACATCACCGTTTAGAATGATGTGATATCCCGTTTTTAATTTTAAAAAATTTAGAAACAGCCAAAACATTCTTACCAAATATTTGTGTCAATGAAAGAATTTGGTAACGGGTAATTATTATATCTTTCGTCTCTTTTTATAACTGATTATATGCGTTTTGTTAATGTTTCCCTCTTATTATATAATAAGCTCCGTATGTGTTTTTTTTTTTATTATTATTTAATTCATTTGTTGATGTTTAGGATTTATTCCCTATCTCATAAAAACTCTCCTAACTATTCTTTCGTTAACTGCAAAAACAGTTTTAATTTATGGCCACTAAATACTCAATGCATGAATGTCAATGTACTATGGTACTATCAAACATTACCGAAATATATTATCTCTGATATTAAATCAAAGCTTTTCAGATAATTTAAATTCTTGAAAGGTTTCGTATTTACATTCCATAAAACTTATTAAATGTAATAATAAAAAAATTCGAGTTTTTGAGCAGGTGCCAAACCTTAAATTGAACATTAAAAGGACATGTCGGTACATAATGCACAATAAATACATACATATGAAAAGAAATATTAAATATTGAACTGGAAAGGCATCTAGCCACATTCCTAAGCTTATTCAAGTAGTGGTTGTATTGTTGTAAAATTGCCAAAGGACCTGATTTGATTTATGATTTTAACCTTCAAAATAGTATGTGTATTCATCCATACTATCCTTTTATTGTATGTGAAAACAACCAAATTCCACAGACATTTTATTTAGTATTACGACAAATAAGGGTTTTGACCAGGTAATAAAAACTTACTATTATTGATAGGGGTAAGGTATAGCTTCATAGCTTTGTTTGATATAGAAGAAAAATTGTGTAATATCTTATAATGCTTTTGCGTGTTTAAAATATTTTATTTCAATGTCTTCTTTGGCATGAATAAATAAAATTTGATACCATTTTCTTAAGAAGAAATTTATATGAAGAATAAACAAATAAAATACTGATTATCAGTGTTGATGTAGTTGTGTATTCGTTATCATAGCGCAAGTCGTTGGAATGCAAAATATGCTAGGAGTTATTTATAACAATCATTCAGACTAGTACAGAAAAAAAAAATATTTCTCATATTTAATGAAAACTGCTGTTTGCGTAAGTGCTGAACGTAACTAAGGAATTTTAATACTGAATTTCGATAATATCTTTGAGGAGGTTACAAGTATATCATATACAGGAAGATGTCCATTTCATAATTAACTTTTAAAGGATATACTACTTAAAATTCTTGAGTATAGAAGTGTGTCGGGAAATAGAAAAGGAAAAGGGGATTGATTTAAGTATGATGGCATTCGAGAGACAAGATAATACTCCGACGTATGTTAACTTTCAAATCCGTAAAGGTAGGGATTTCTAATTTAACTAATTACATTTTGTTTTTATTTTTTAATAATTATGTTACTTGTGTTGTAATTAGTTACATTTGTTTATTTTTGTTACTACTTTTCTATGAATACCATTACGTTTTGTGTTTCGTTTTAATGAATGATTGATATTTATTCTCATAAACCAAACACAGATAAAATCAACAAGTATCATAGTTTCTTATTAATTACATTATATTGTATTGATAAAATTATTTCATTCCACAATATTTAAAAATATTACCAAGAACATTGAAATACTCGAAATATTTGTATATTTTAATATTCATATGGACCCTTTCTTTAGCTACGCTAAATGTGAAAAGACCATATCAAAAACTGCAAGTATACTGCATTGACATTGATACAATTCAAAAGGGTTTGCACATGGATCAGATACAGAGAATGAAACTCCCATTATTCCTTTTTTTGAAAAAAAAGTTTAAAAAAATATTTGATTTTCCTTTGATTTATAATTTGAAGCGGAAACTGATTTTGCTGAGTTTAACCCAAAAAGTCTGAATTTGAAACGAAATTTTTCTTATACGCTTGCAGACAGACATATCGCAATAATTCTCGTTTTGTGTGAAATTCGAAAAATGTGTTCGAATATGTGATTTAATATATTTCTTTAGTCTGTTAAAACAAAACAGACCAAACCGCTACAAATTGTTTTAATCATTTAATTCATAGATCAAAAATTTTGTTTATATCGAAATTAGGGATACAGTTGCATTATTATTGAGTGATGAGAATTGAATGACCTTGAATATGGAATTCAATTCAATTACAAAGCTGTAAGAAAAAGATTGGATCAATACATTTTTTTTTATCTGTATGATTCCATGGATTGCTGCATTCGATGCCAAGGTTAAGGGGTTGAAATGGTACGGGCTGCGTAGTTGTTTTAAAACAAAAAGGTTGTTAAATTAAACAAAAGGAAATGACGTGACCAGGAAAGGGAAATTATAAAATTGGAAAACCTTATAAATTGTATAAAATGTTTACTAAATGAAAAACCGAAATTGATGTTGCTTATGTTACATTGAAGTTAGTTTGAGTAACAACTTGTGTGTAGTCTTCCTACAAATTCAATCAAAGAATGCATTTTCATTCCGAAATAATTTCATTATCTCACTGTATAAATGTATTTAAGTATATTTTAAAACAAGAGACTTTTTTGGTAGTATATATATACTAAAAAAAATATATCTCGTTTTAAAGTTCAAGATTGACGGGTTCCAAACACAAAGGAGTGTCTTCTTTTTGGTATGAATAAAATTAGTAAATGATATACAAATGGACATGAATGTGAAAAAAAAATATTCATACGAATTCAAAACTATCGGTTACAGGATGTTTATGTCTTTTAAAACTATGATCATCAAGCTGGTTAAAATCAAAAACACAGAAGTTATATAGGTATTGGTTTTTGGTTTCGGGATGTTGAAAAATTAAAACCCCTTATATTAAGAATTTCGAAAATATTTATGCATAATCATACAACAACAAGTTCGTTATTGAAGGAATATCTTCGTTCTTGAAGGAATATCTTCTGGGCATGCTATATTTATATATTTGTCAGTCAACTTAAAATTTAGAATGGAAATTGGAAATGTATAGATAACATATATCATATATATGTCCAAATTTTAAGCTGTGACCAAGGACATTGTATACAGGTCATAGTTGACCGGAATCTTTTATTTCTTACCGAAGTTACAGTTTTCTTGCATAGCTCTTTGAATTATATGACTATATGATTCGTTTTTGTAAGTAACACCCCCCCCCCTCCTTCTTACACAGTATATCAAATTATTGCATGTGATTCAAAATAATGTATCAATCATTATAGTTTCATGTATATAAATATATCTATATTTATTTAATAGATCATTTCGGATAAGCAAAATGGACTACTTGATAGATTTTAAACTAAACACTTCACAGAAATTTTACATCTTGATTATCTGTTCTTTTCAAAATTTTCTAACTTAAATAATTAAGTATTACATATTTCATAATTGTTTTTTTTTTTACTGCAACGTTCTTTCTTTCATGGGCCCCGTGGATCTGAGCCGTGGATAAAGTGATTATTTTATAATTTTTATAAATTCATTTGATAACGGCTGAGATAACGGTTCTAAATCACGCATCATGTTTGCCATTCCAATGATTGACATTTGTCGTTTCCCTCCTAAATTTACAATCACAGGCCGTAACCTAATATGGAATTAAACAAAATAGTAGAAATATTTTGTCCTACTTCAGTAAATTTATCTCTAAGGCACGTTATCAGTGGAATGCAAGGTATCCCATATTGGAATAAATTAAATGCTTCAGTGACTTGCACACATTTCCCATGATTCCGTGTTACGTCTGACAAAAAGATGTCCGAAGGTATGTTTACGTTCTAATACTTTTACGTTCATTACAATTTTGTACGATTTGCGTTTAAATTATCTGTTTAATTATGAATTTATATAACAACTCTATGTATTGAATTAGATATTGACCCTTGTCGGTGCATTTCTTTCTTAAATCTTAAAATGATCGTAAATTCCTGGGATGTCCCGATAGACTCGCGGGCACCTGCTAGATAATTTAAGGAATGTAACGGTTAACGTGATTTTGGATGTCGGATGGGACACCTGGGAACAGACAATGATTGTTCTAACTCTTCAACTTCATTTGGCTTGCTTTCTTTGAAAGTGGTTCCAATTAACATGACTGGTTCATTTTAATATTATAAAAATGTGTACATATACACGAAATTGTGTATTTCCCCAAATTAGTCAGGTTGGGTACAACGAGGGTACAACCAATCAACTCGGGAACTATTCCCCAAATAAGTCACAATCTCTCAATTGAGTAATCAATTGATAATGCTAAAATCAAATTTTTTAACTGATTTTTTTTATACAAACTTTTTGACATATTTTATAATAAAAAATGCATCAATTTTTTAAAATAATGATAATGAATACTACAGTGACGATCCAGGGGGGTCCGGGGTTTTTTTTTTTTGGCCGATCAATGCATTTGAATGGGTGCATATAGTTGGAACCCCCCTTTACTCTTGGTTGGGAACCCCCCCCCCCCCCCCTTTTTAAAATGGCTGGATCCGCCACTGTACTAAGCCCTAACCTGATTTACTGAAAAGTTATGAGTCTACCAAAAGTTCCCCATTTGGTGTGTTGACCCAATCCTGTTAGTGGCAAGTTGGCAACCTTAAAGTAAAACAATAGAAAGTGTTCTGTATCTCCATTCTTTTTAATTTGGTATCTGGGGGGGGGGGGGGCGCGCACTCCAGTCATGCTTCAGTGATTCCCTATATAATCAACCAAATTTTTCCCACGAAAGGGCCCCCCTGGATCCGCCTATGGTAATGTTATGATGACTTTTTAAAATACAATTATCAAGAAAGAGATAATGATGTCTTGAATATTTTTTTCATTGGGTTGCTTGTCCACATTTTTTTTTCTCCACACATACATATAGTTGTTAAAATATATGCTCGGATTTAGTATTGTTGACTACAATGTATTATTTTGCAATTGAAACCTTTCCACCTTTTAAAATGTTGGCATATCATGGTAATTTGTAATGGTGGGTCATATACATATGCAGTCGTGGTGGTATAAACAAAATATCTAAATGTTATTAATGTATAAAACTGCGTTTTCTACAGTGTATATTCCTTAAACTTGTAATATTATAATTTAGAAATTTATGTAGAATCAAACCAATTTTCAAAATCAAAATTATTTGACAGAACCAATTAATGGTTATTTCTGGTCATATTTTTGACTGATAATTTGTTTATACTGTAAATGTATGGTATGTACATTCATAATGTTGTAGGAGTAGTATGGGTTAATATTCTATCAAACAGCTAAAAAAATAAAGTTCGTTATACATACTAATCCTTAGAATTTGAAAGAAAAATTACAAAGAGATATAATTATGTTAAATGGCTGAGAGTGATTGACCTGGTTTCAATAATGGTGGAGGGAAAACTTTGTACTTATCCTGCTAAGGGGTCACTGTCTCTCCCTTTTTTCAATTTGTTGAAGGCAGTGCAGGAAAAAAATATTAAAATTATTTTAGAACTGTCAGCATATAAAATGTATTTTAAATAGGAATAAGAAATTAACGACTAACATGAGCAGATAACAAAAGAGATAAGTGTTTTCCTGTTTTTGCTTGTAACATTTAAAATATTTTTGTAATATTTCATGTTCTTCTTGAAATGAAATAAAGTCATTAAAAAATGACAAGAAAAATGCATTTGAAACTCATTAAATTAATAAATGGTTTTCATGAAGGCATCATTTCTCTTCATGAAACAGAAATATGCCGAGATGGGTTGGTGTTCATCAGGATAACAGACACAACAGGCTTATATAATCTAAACATTCCAAGCAATAAATATTTTCTTGTATGATTCATACATATTTATTAGAGATTGAAACACAGCCAAAAAATTCAATCACTTATGAAATTCATTACAGATTTATGACCTAGCCAATTACTATGTTACTAATTATGATAGAATTTCACACTTCAATTGACAAAATATAATCACTAAAAGATTTAAATTGTTATGTTTTGTTAATCACATGACATGGTTTTTAAATACACACATGTTTAAACTGTTTGTTTGTTTGTAGAATTAGCCAAAGGAGATATGTTGAGAGGAGATTATATATACACAGAACAAGAACCTAGAACCATGCAGCAACAGACACAATACAGGGACCCTCCTCCTTACCCGGGACATTCGAAACAAATGTATACCCAACAATCAGGTGCGTTATTTTAATAAGATACAAATTAATTATGTGTTAAAAGATGGAAGTTGGTAATCATGTTTTTTCATCTTAAATTTGAGATCTGCAGACATGTAACAAGCATGTGTAATTCACCTTGACACAAATATTAATCAGTATATTCGGTGTATATATGTAATCTTTAAATAGATCATTATGAATGTTGCTTGAATTACTGATGTATGAAATTTCTCAAATTTCGTAAGATGAGCGAAGCTTTTTAAGATTATTATCAATCTCTTTGTTTTTTGTTGTCTATCTTTAGAAGAGTATATAAATACGTGTTTTAAGTATTCTTGATTTAATTATGTAATTCATAGAGGTGGTCTTATTATAACTGAGTGTTTTATTTAGGGAATATTATAACAGCAGTGCATATATTGTGTGTTTCAGGTTTGAGACAAAGTTTTTCAGGAAGTGAAACCAGTACAGATGTATCTGTGTCTTCTATGGAAAACTTATCAACAACACAAAGACAGGAACCACAAGGGGAGGAAACTCACACACCGACCCAACAAAATTACCATCAGCCGGAGTTTAGTGAGATGGGTTATAGTATATTAGAAAGACTTGGAATGCCAAAAACTGCAATGGACTTTATTCCTTCTACAAATCAGCCATATTATAATATGTCAGGACATCCACAACACTGTATTCCTTACCCCACAGATCCTAACGGATATCTGAACTGTCCGTCATGTTCAGTTTCACAATGGCAAACAAATCCAAGTACATTTAGTGGAATTTGTACGGGAATTAAAAATTCATCAGTTAGTAGTGAAAATGTGACGACTTTTTCGAACGCTCCTATTTATTCTAGTCCTAGCTGGAATATTGAACATTCTCCTAATCAGCTTCAGTCGAGTTATTTTACAACTTTACCTCCTCCTCCGGAGTATCCTGGTACTAAAGCTAATGAACTCCGAAGGTCTTATGAAACTGTAGAAAGAACAGACATGACAACATGTCGATCGCAGCCAGATCTGTCTCGATACATGGAAGCACATAATAAACAAAGTCACCATGGAAGTGGACATTTATTAAGTGTTGAACGAGATCACACAAACTTTGGAACAAGGTACAATATTGTTCATCCATTTAACTTTCGGATTTTGTTCAATTATTTTAAATGAGATAAGTCTTCAATTGTTTTTCATTAACAATGGTTAAAGAAACAGAAAACATATTTAAAAAAAAGTTGAAAAAAATCATAGAGAATACATGTACATGTAAAATATGACTTTAGCATTTTAAACTACATGTACATTAATCAATAAGGAATTTTAAAGTGAGTGAGGAAACTTAAAATTTGGTAACCATGCTGAGTCAAAAATATGATTATTCACATTAAAAATATTATTTCCTGTGAATGAAACAAAATATGAAGCTCAGACAATTATTTAAAAGCAGAATGTGGAAGCACATTTAGACACTAATGACTTTAAAAAGTTTTAAAAAAAACTGGAGTCAAGGATACATGAAATACATGCTGCTTAAAGTTACAATAAACCTAGATTGTGTTTTTATTTTATTGCTTTGTAGTTCAATTCAAGGCTTTACAAAGAAAACTTTGCAACTGCAAAGGATAAAAATTATATATCAAACCAAGTACATGTAGTCAGATAGATAGAAATAAAAAGATGTGGAATGAGTGCCAATGAGACAACTTTCCATCCCAGTCACAACATGTGTAAAAAGAAAACAAGTATACATTGTAGGGGAAAGTATGGCCTTATAAACACAGAGCCTTGGGTCACACAGAATGACAGAACAGCTAGGAATCAAGTTTATATTAAATATTAAAATCTTACAAAAAATTAATATTAATGTCATTTTGATGTAATTTCAGATTACCAGTTCAAAATGTGCTACTACCAGAAATGGATGATTGCAGTGTTTTAACAGCAAGTACAGGAAAAATGTTAAATATTTTAACCGATGAAAATAAGAAACTTCGAGAGGACTTGAACAATTACCATAGAAAAGTTGCCATATTACAAAAGGTATGTATATTTAGAATTAGATATTGAAAAGCTATGATAAACTAGTTAGAATTTATAAATATTTCTTATGGTGATCAAAGTAAATACACAAATATTTGACTGAAAGGGATCCGGAGATAACTCTTAGTGAACATAGCTTCTTTAAGTTTTTGGTGCTACACATGTATTTGGTTGCCCTTTGCTTAACATATTCATGTAAACAAGATCTCCTTGTATCCATACATGTATATGATTTATGAAAAGAATTAGGGATTCATTGTTATTGGTTGGAAATTAATTTTCATTTATTTCATGGGAAGGTTACATGTATAAAGGTTAACTGAACCACAAACTTGAATTTTCAACAAAATACAAATCTGCTAGACCATTTAGATTTTGATTATTTCTTTCTTTATACTTGCAGTTTGAATTAGAAATTAAGAAAGTTCATGAAGATTATGAATCCTTAGTCCAGTCATCAAGAAAAAGAGAGAAATTAGAAAACATGAGGAAGAAACGATATGAAGAAGAAATTAAGAAATTGTACTTGTCCAATAAACAGTTACAAGGTATATATATATATACATGTATAAGACATATATATTTACTTTAATGTATGTGCAAATTATTAAAATGCTTACATTTCAAAATATGTCATAAAAAAATCAACTTACCATGAAAAGTAAAATATGCTACATGTATAATGTTAATTCTTTAGGCAAAATGTAGGCAAAAAGGTAGAGTAAAAAATTAGTACTAAAAAGAAATGTCAGATTGCAATAGTCATAAATCAAAGAAATCTGATGAAAATGAAACTGAACAATATATTTTGTTATGTAAATTTGAGAAATGAATTAGCTTTATATCTAAATTTTTTTTTTTTTTTTTTCTCAGAAAAAGTTGCATCAGACACGTCTTTAGATGGGAAATCAGGTATGTAAAGTAGTTGTGAAGTAGTTGAATAATCAACATGATAGATGTCTTTAAAATAAATATCATTAGTAGGTTACAAAAAGTCTGAGTTAAAAGAGAAGAGTAGATTTCGGAAGAGAAGTTGCACGTGTATTTGGTAGATATTATCCAGCCATATCTGATTTAAATGTTGACATATTTTTCCTACAGGTAGAAATTTATCTCTGCCAGACAGGATGTTACGTGCCCTCAGCAGAAATATTTTTCAAGTGCCTGCATTCATGATCATTCATAAAAGTGATTAAGTTTCACATGCTCATTATTGTGATGGCAGCATGCCAAAATTTAATGATCTATACTGAAAGTTTGGTTGATGATATTGCAGTTTATCTTTTTTTCGACTGTACAGTTTTTGTGCACGATGCAGTGAGGGTCTCTAGGTTACAAATAATACTTTATACTGTAATGAAAGGTTTTTCTGCAGCTTGCTTTTTTCTAAACACATGTATGTATTTATTTGCAAGTTCCTTATTCTTCCTCATTAACAAAGGTAGAATTAATAGTAATCTTAATTTTTTATTTTAATTTGGTCTGAAAAACAAGTTTCCTCTCACAATGCCACTGTGCTACATTTTTTTTGTTTTATTTCATGGTGTTTTACACACATTACATCAAGTAATATTGTGCTAATACATGAAAACTTACATTGTGAACAGTGTTAACACATAAGTGTATAAATCTTTGACATGTGTTGTATCTCTTTCTTTTAATAGAAAAGGAAGTACAGACAACACAAAAGAACTATGAAATGGAAATAGTATCTCTGAAAGGAGAAGTACAAGAATGGAAAGACAAAAATGGCATTTTAGATGATGCTTTAACTAATGCACAAGCAAATGTTGTTCATTTGGAAAAAGAGGTAAAGGACTAAAAATAACCTAGGCTCCGTGTTGAAGACCATACCTTGACCTATAATGGTTTACTTTTATAAATTGTGACTTGGATGGAGAGTTGTCTCATTGGCACTCATACCACATCTTCCTATATCGATGTTAATAGCCGACTTTTTTTGATACGATAATATCCTTTATAAAAAGCATGCTTTCTTATGTATGATTAAATTACATAGAAATGAAGAAAGGTTGAGTAAGGGTTCAAAAATAAAATATTTATAATAAACAGAGAAAAAATCTTTGTTATACTCTATTTCATAAGTAGACATGTTCTCTGCAGTTATTGCATATATATTTTTTTATATTTATCACATACATTTGTAGCAATTATAGAATCCCTTATGCTTATACAGTACCATTGTTTTAACAAACTAAAACTGAAGGATTATCCAAAAACTAAAGGATTATCCTAAATCTGAAGGATTATCCAAAAAATTTGATTTTGTGTTTTATCTAGTTCTTGTGTTTGAAACATAAGTAATAGCTTCTGTCTAATTGTAGTGCTGTAAAAAACAAGTACAGATGGAGAGATTAGAAAACTTACAAAAGGCTTTCTCCTCATTACAAGCAGCTTGTTCCAAAAGAGAACAAATGGAAAAACAACTTAGAACAAGATTAGAAAAAGAAAATGAAACACTTAAACAACAAATAAAGGTAAGGGAAGACGTATACAAACAAACTTTATTTGAAAAAGAGAGTCCACGACCGTGATAATGTAATATTTCAGTATGTCATAAGTTCAGACTTGAAGAGTGTTTTATCAACAAAAGAACTGTATTTAAAGACATTGTCATTGTTGAAAGTTTTGAAAAGTCATTCTGTCATTTTCTGATTAACCCTATATTCAAGTTAAATATGAACTACATTGTGTTGTAAAATGTAGAAATCATGTGATGTACATGTACATTGAAAGGATTCTTAAGTGCATAGTTGGTAACATTGTTTCTTTATAACCCTGTTTGAATATGGTCAAGGTGCAGTGATGTAAAATAATGCTGAATGATGTGCCTTTATAAGTTGGGTTTTTGATGTATTGTTTCCTTTTGTTGCAGGGTAAAGATCCAAAAACAATAGAAAAGAAGTCGGACGAAATTTTAGATACCACAAATCTATCTTCTTTACAAAGACTACTGAATGAAAAAGATGCAAAGATATTAGAACTAAAAACAGAAGTTATAAAGGTAATATTTCTTTTCAATTGAGCAGTCATTCATTATAAATAGAATTTCGTCATAAATGATTTGATGTTACACAGTACATGATGATTTTAGAAGATAACAGCATACCTGTTGGGTTTGAAGGATTACTCTGGGTTTGTGTGCACTGGTATTGCACTAGTTATTATTTGTTTTACATTTTTGTGGCAATAAACCACAAATAACATGGTTAACTAAAAATCTATTTGTTATTTGTTTACATTATCACAAGGATATAAATAAACCACAGAATTAAGTAGTTTCAAACACTAAGAATATGTTGCACCATTTCTTAACTTAATGCATGACTGAAATCAAATTAGGGGGATTGGAGGTTTCTAAAACACAACTACCACAAAATTCCAAGATATCTTATGCAAGATACTATCACCTACAAATTATTATACCCTGCTCTTTAGGATGGGGGTATACCATTGTACCTTTGTCAGTCCGTCCCTTCCATGAAATTACCTCACATTTTCTCAGGAACTACAAATCAAGCGTTATTAAAAACTTCCTGTCAAATATTTTTCTTAGAGCAGTGTAACATTAGTGAGCAGTAGCTTACAACTTTACTTGTTTTAAGTTCCTACATTCTCCTCCTTCATACAATTTATGTTTAAGCAAAGTTATATGAAATTGAATAAACCTTTTGAAAAATTTGCTTAGAAATCGATAATTGTCACTTTGTTCAAACACCACTTTGATTGAAAATGTATTATTTATTTAGAAGATAAGTTTCTATCCAATACATTAAATACATCAGTAAGTAAGTAAGTTTGTAAAAATGTTTGAAATTTGATTAATTGTCAGAGTTATGTTTTCCAGTACCCTCAGGCAATGTATGATTTATTGTAATATAAAATATGCAGTTCTGAATATTTTTTCTAAAATTATGTTTCTTTTCTTTTCAGTGGGAACAGAAATATTTAGAAGAAAATGCCCTGCGACAATTTTCACTACAGAATATGTACAGTAGTTCTAGGTATGTTTTGGGGAAAATCCCTCGTATTCAATGAATGTCGTGCCTGTGGGCGTTTGACAGTTAGAAGTGTTACATTTAGCCCATGGTGTAATTAATGTCACATGTCATTGAGGAATGTGTATCAGTGTAATAATCATTCATGTTTATACCGAATTATAAATATGGCGTTAGCTGAGGTCAAGGTGAAAGAATTTCTGACAGTTGTTGGTATTTTCGTTTGTTCACTGAATGGTACAAATATGTAGGTGTATAAAATACATGTCAATTGAGGTTTATGGTCCAAAGCAAGACATTTGTTGTGTATGAAAATAATCATGATGAAATTATTATTGAAGATGAAGTATAAATGCACTAAAATGTTGGTATTATGCTGAAATGGCATAAAAAATGTTGAACAAAAGCAGTGCAATCCTCACTGTAATTTTAGTTTTATGAAAAATAATGAGGTGGTCCAGAAAATTGAACAAAGTGAAATTCAACTGCATCTATATTTTTATAAGTGAATAAATTATGAATCATTATAAAATTTAAACATTGTAAAAATGTAACATAAATTAATTAAAATACCAGAAAAGTCATATTTTGTTAACTTTTTTACAGTGACTCTATAAACACAATGGAGTTGGAGAATGAGAAACGAGAAAAACTTCGTCAAATGGAAGAAATTATTTACAACAAACAGCAGATGCAAGATCTAGAAGCAAAGTAAGTTATCATGAAACATTTGCTGATAAAATAGTGGTAATGATTTCTTGTCAAGATCTAAACATCAAGTTACATGTCAGATATTGTAAGAGATATGATAAACAAGAATTCTTACTTCCTATTTAAAAATGTATATCATTTATACTAGTTGAATTACTATTCATGTTTATTGTATATATTTTCAAATCAGCACTGGTCCCAAATAAGATTTTTTGGGTCTTTTAGCCACTGATGAAAATAATGTTATGGATTATGGGGCAAATAAAAAATTTCCAATTGAGTATTCTGTAAAAAATAAATTTTTAGTGCTTAGGGCAGAAGTTAATGCCAATCATGAACCCAATATAAAAAAATTCAGAAACAGCTCTGAAAAAAGAGTCTTGAGAAAGTTTCAGATTTTCCATGTATTTACACAATCATTTTGCTCAAAATGTATGTGACAAAATGTATATATGAAGTCTGTACATCATTGCCAATTTTTATCTACAGGGTAAAAGCACTGCAGACACAGCTAGCAGAGAAAGATGCGATGATTCGTGTATTTCAGCGATCCCCAATGATGAGAAGTAGTAGTGTGCATACTTTATCCTGCTCTCCCCAGCATTCTCCCCGTCCATCGATGACAAGTTCACTCAGTCGCCAGTTTGATATGCCTTCTAGTATATATGCAACAATAAGACATAACAAAACAGGTAATTATTTAACATGACACATTTAAATCTGGGTAAGCTCTGTCTAAAGAAAAATCTATTGACAGTTTCCCTTCATGATTATCATACTGCTGAATGGGTTTGATTTTTTTCTTTTGAATACATAGATTACAGAAAAAACACATAGTAGTCCTTATTGTAAGATAGATAACAGAAAAAAACACATAGTAGTCCTTATTGTATACATAGATAACAGAAAAAACACATAGTAGTCCTTATTGTATACATAGATAACAGAAAAAACACATAGTAGTTCTTATTGTAAGATAGATAACAGAAAAAACACATAGTAGTCCTTATTGTAAGATAGATAACAGAAAAAAAACACATAGTAGTCCTTATTGTATACATAGATAACAGAAAAAACACATAGTAGTCCTTATTGTAAGATAGATAACAGAAAAAAACACATAGTAGTCCTTATTGTATACATAGATAACAGAAAAAACACATAGTAGTCCTTATTGTATACATAGATAACAGAAAAAACACATAGTAGTTCTTATTGTAAGATAGATAACAGAAAAAACACATAGTAGTCCTTATTGTAAGATAGATAACAGAAAAAAAACACATAGTAGTCCTTATTGTATACATATATAACAGGAAAAACACATAGTTGTCCTTATTGTATACATAGATAACAGAAAAAACACATAGTAGTCTTTATTGTAAGATATGTTTTGATATGTCAAATGGCTATCTTTACATATGTGGATTCATTTTTTTTTTGGGGTATCAATTTTCGTTGATTGAGGAAAACTTGCATTTTAGTTGATATTTGTAGCTATCTCTGTAAACAAAGCCTAAATGAAATTTGTAATTTGTTGAACATTTGAATTTCGTGGTTCACCAATGCCCACGAAACCCACAAAAATTGGTATCCAACGAATAATAATGAATACACAGTATGTGTACAGTTGCAATGAATCTTGTTATCACAATGTACATTTCTGAATCTAAATTAACCTAGATGGGTTATTGAATCATTATTCTCTGAATCTAAATTACCTAGATGGGTCATTGAATCATTATTCTCTGAATCTAAATTACCTAGATGGGTCATTAAATCATTATTCTAGCAGTCATTGGTCATCAACCCGGAAGACACTTCTATAAAATAAACAATTAATAGATGCTGTCTGAAAAATAACATTCCTTTCTTGAAAAAGATTTTTTTTCTATTTTGAAAGATGAGTAACAGTGATTTCCTTTTATATTTTGTGAATGTGTAAATGATTTCAGATTTATAATGAGAAATTTTTGTACGATTTGATGGATATGAAGGAAGTAGTTTTAAAATGATGTATGATTTATACCTATCATTTATACATTTATTTCATTATCTCATTCTTGCATATTTGTCCAAATTGATGGTAAAAAAAATGAAATGAATATTTAATTGTGTAGGACAAGAAGCCATTTTTCATTTTACGAGTGTATAAAATTTCCTAGCTTGTAATTCAAGTGAAAAGTAGTTGTAATTTATCATGTGTGGCCTTAAGGAAATATTCTCATTTTTTTTCTTTGTGAGAAATTACAGGTGTCAGATAAATTTATTTTTAAATATTATTTTCCCCTAAGCAGGTGTATAAAAGATAAGATAATGGAATTTTCCACTGATTTCAGGTAGTACAAGTGCATTAGAAACAGGGAGAGCAATGTCTCTAGACGATGATTTAAAAGACAAGTTTGATAGTATCCACTTAGAGGTAATGAACATTATTAGACTGAAATATATATACAAGTCTTAAGATTTGCACAACGATACCAATATAAGATGGTAATATAGGAAGAGGATGTTATAAAATCATGTTTAATATTGATACAGTGTGTGTGTGTGTCAGTTAAAATGCAGAATACCTGCATTACATCAATGTTCAATTTGCCACAGATTTTATGGTCACTAATACTTTTTACAAGCTTTCCCAAAATTACATTGAAAAAAAGAAAGCATGAAACCCGCATAATGTCAAGTTCCAAAGATCATCTTGAATACCAATCATATCTCCTGACAAAAAAAAAATATGTATTCATTATTTAGCTCTATTGATTGCCACTCTGATTTCTGCTGTATTCCTAAGATGGGACCAGTTCTTGGAAGTTAATCAAATGTGTTTAGAAGTAAGATTAAAATGAAATTAATTTTCCAACTTGGGGTATAAAATCTAGGCTATAATCTGACTTTGATTTGTTGAGAGTGAAAAGTCATTAAAGTAAACTTTTATACACAATATTATGAATATGAAAACAAGTTCAAATATCAAGGTTACATAGTAAATTACTGTTAGATGAAATGTGAATCAACTGATCGTTAAAGTAGCCCCTTAAATTTTATAGAAATGGTAAGCCAATGGAAAGCTCAAGTTTCTGAAGATTTGAAATAGTCCTTAGTTTGATAGTCAAATAAGTTATTTTTTTAATGTATCATTTTCTACCTTTATGTTCTATATTTCCTCTTTGTTTTTCAGAATAAAGATGATTCTTCCGAAGAGGAAGGAGAAAAGGTATGGCAGGTGTGAACAAGGAGAGAAAGAATGGCGGGTGTAAACAAGTGATTTGTTTGAAATCAAGATTCTCTTTTGTGGACCTTGGACTCAAGTTTCTTAAAGAGGACACCTCTTTAAAATTAGTGCTATATCTGTTAAATGTATTAAGATCTATGGTTGTTAGTATTTCCGAGAATAGTTTTGATGTTGTTTCTTTTTTCGTAAGCATATTTTGTTTCGTCTGGGACTGCAAATTTGTACTCTCAGTTATAATGTTTTGTAAATAAGCTTATGTATTTGAAACAACAAGCAAGTCTTGTAAACATACAAGACTTAAAAATTGAAAGTTTAGCAGGATTCATCTTTAGTCATAGATCTGCAGTGTTGTCAAGAACTAGTCTTTTGTTAATTACAGAAGACACTTTCGTAGTTTTTTTTCGTTACCTTTTCTCTCTGGAAGTTGTAGTCTATTAGTATTAGGTTAAACACAGTACCAATATATGAATTGAATGTAAAAAGTATGCATCAACCAAAAATTTGAGATAAAATAAAATATTTATTCATTTAGAGCTATCATGATTTTAAGATTCATTTAAAAATTTAAAAATAGAGCTAACCTGCTCTTGAAATCAGGTCTAGAAATAAAGTCGTAATGTGGTAAAATAAATGTCACATTTTATAAATCTCATTTTACAGGAATGTTAAATGCTTTATTAGTTCAATGCGTTTGAAAAACAAACCTTTTAAGAGGCTGTCCAAGTAAATATCAGGCAAATCCTATGATATGGGTGGCACAACATATTTTTTTTCCCACTGATTTTTTGGTTCCAATGCAATGTTTATATCATACAAAGGATATATATGTCAAAGATATTTTTGAATCAACAGTGGATGGCTCAGAAAATGATTTTAAAGTTCACTAACAACGCAACAAAATTTTGTACAAAAAGAAGAGTTATCTCCCCTTTTCAATGAATTTTCAGTGCTTTCTATGTATTTTTTTTTCTCTTTATTTGTTGCAGTTAATAAAAAAACAAAATCTGATTTTGAGAAAAAATGAATTTGTGATATGAAATAGATGAAAAAACTTTGAAAACAAAATATGTCATGTGCCATCCACTGCCTGGTTTTTCAATGGACACCCTCTTAATCATAATTAACAGCTATTTTGAATATAGATTTCATTTTCCAAATGTCCAAGGTTTTCCATTTTGTGGAATGGCCTTGATTCCATAGCCTCACTTTCATATTCTATCAAATATAGGGAAAATGTTTACATGGTCTTAGTCTTATATGAAATTTTTATTTAATAGGGGGATTTCTTTCACTCAAATTTTAATGTTAACATTCTATTAAATGAGATTATCCTCATAATTTTAATGAAAAGTTTGTTAGCATTTAATATGTTCTGGAACAACTTCAAATTTAATTTTGCCTGTATTTTATTTTTAAATGAAAAAATGTGTTTCTTTAGATATTCATATGATAAAAAAAAGACAACTTCTGAGGTGAATTTAATATTTAGGTTTTTAAAAAACATCAAAGTGACCTTCACCTCTGACCCACATATTTAAACCTCTTGGAAATAAAATTGTACAAAGTATCATTACCTTTTTACACCACGCACATAAAAATCAGATCGTTATTCTTTGTACATAACTTCATCAGAGCTTTCACTGAGGCAGTTGATCTGCTTACAGTAAACATCATTTTACATCGTTCATTGTTTCTTCTAATATCTTGTCAACTTACTTCATATTAAAATTCCATATTTAGAACATAACCAAATTATGACTGCCAGATTTTAAGAGCTGTAATGATTCAGACAGTTTTGTGTCTGACCTTGGCAGCTTTGTGGTTTGTTTGATTATAAAACAATTTGTCTATTTTTAGTTCAATTGACTTTGTTTAGTCAAAATATTATTGTTTTTACTGGTTAATTTATTGAATGTATGGAGAGAACAAAATGACACCATTGTCTTTCAGTGTGAGAGTTGCTTAGAGAGATTTGAATTAGGAATGGTGCATTGCTAGAACCAAATTGATGTTATCTATGTAAAAGAAAGTGTTCATATGTTCATTATCATAATTTGTATATAGTCAACCTATTGAGATTATTGTCATATGTTTAGAAGTGCAATACTAGTTACTATGGTGCTATCAACATAAAATGTTAGAGATATTGTATAAAATTATTATCAGAATGTAGACATTTGCTAGTATTTTTGAAAATTTACATGTTTCCTATGGTACCATTCATCAACAAAGTGATTAAACTTTATTTTAGTAATTTGTCTTGAATACATTTTTTTCCATTGCACATTTTACATACAAAGGTAATATAATTGTTACTTGCTTGATATTCTTCACAATTTTGTTGTAAAAATTCTGACAGGAAGGCAATCAAAATGGCTGTCTTCATGAATTGTGTTTTTTAACCAGTACTTGACCGATGATGATGTACATACTATATATTAGAAATGTTTACATTTGAGCATTTAACAGGGTATTCTGTTGTTTGAATCTCTTATTTGTTTTTTGTTGTTTTTTTGTTGTTGTTGATATGCACATTAACTTGAGCAAACCTTGTTTTAGCAATGTATCCAATATTGAGTGTGAGAAGGGAGATAATTCAATTTGAAAATCCTGACTGGAGAATAGTTCTCTTAGTCATATTTATTTGTAAATATTTTTTAAAGTGCCAATTTTGTATGTAAACCAGCTGGACTGTGATTTTTATTGTGTAAAAATTGTAAAATATGATGTCAAAAATTATCTATGCAAAATAAAACATGAAAATTGATAGCTTGTTTATTTCACGAGTAAATGGACCAATCAATGATATTTCACATCAATACAGCAGTGAAAAATGACTACTGGGCTGAATTAGAATACATGCAACAGAGTTTTTACAAGGCTTCAAAGCTTATTCATTTACCACAAATGATAAATAAACTCTGTATGTGCCTGTCCCAAGTCAGGAGCCTGTAATTCAGTGTTTGTCGCTTGTTTATGTGTTACATATTTGTTTTTCGTTCATTTTTTTACATAAATAAGGCCGTTAGTTTTCTCATTTGAATTGTTTTACATTGTCTTATCGGGGCCTTTTATAGCTGACTATGCGGTATGGGCTTTGCACATTGTTGAAGGCCGTATGGTGACCTATAGTTGTTAATGTCTGTGTCATTTTGGTGGATAGTTGTCTCATTGGCAATCATATCACATCTTCTTTTTTATATCATCATAGATACCAGGACTAAATTTTGTATATACGCCAGACGTGCGTTTTGTCTACAAAAGACTCATCAGTGACACTCGAATCCAAAAAAGTTGAAAAGGTCAAATAAAGTATGAAGTTGAAGAGCACTGAGGACCAAAATTCCTAAAAGTTATATGAGGATCAAAATGAAAAATTATACATTTCCTAACAGCTTCAATATTGACAGAGTGGTTAAGAAAAATAATGAGAAGTAGGATACTCCACATTTCCATACACTGATAGTTCCTTCAATAATAAGAATGAGAAAATGAAGAGTTGGTTTTACCTTAAAAAGATGCTAAAGCCATTTCTTATATCAGGATGAATAGTCAAAAGAATTGTAAATTATCAAAGAATCTTCCATTATGGATGTAAAAATGTTTGTTCTGGTCATAGGTTATTGTCATATTGGAATCATTCTTGTTATTCATTGAAGTCAAGAGTTTCTGTGGCAATAAGGGTTCATATAAATGAGTATAACACTTTTGAAGGCCAGACAGTTTAGAGAATGACATAGCATGAACAGTCATCTATTATTGAGAGTATTTGGACCTCACAATTAAATTAGGGTTTTTTTTCTTGCCTGCACTGGAAATCAATGTTTAAGTCAGTGTATTGGTTGCTATGACTAAATGTCTGTCTGATATATTGGCCCTTGGTCTCATGTTTACCTACCAGGATGAAAAATGTTTCTAATGTAAGTCACCATCATTTGTTATAAGTTTTGGTTTCGAGGATTTGCATATGACTTTTACCTGAAATTACAGAAGTTATTTTTAAGTCTCCCAAACAAAGTTTGGAGACTTATTGTTTTTGCTCAGTTCTTATTATTTTTATTATTCTTCTTTTTCTTTTTCTTTTTCTTTTTCTTTTTCTTTTTCTTTTTCCGCCACTTTAAAAAAATGAACTTGTTCGCAGCGTTTCTCCAAAACCACTTGTCTGATTTACTTAGGATTTCATAAAATGTTAGACTAACATGTCTAGGTGAGCCATCAATCGTTCGTTTGTGCATTGGGTCTATTAAGGGGTATTTTGGGGGGCTGAAAGAAGGGAGGGGTTTACTATAGAATCCTATGGGATTTTATTTTCGAAAATTTTCAAATGAATATAACTTGAAAACTTTAAGTGATAAACACACACAGTCTTCGGAAATGATCAAGTGACAATAAAACAAATCACCTGAAATAAAGGGGGAATCTCTGGAGGGTCATCCCCATCCCCTTAAATTTGAGAATATGCTATTATCTTGTAAACAGTCCAAATCTCCACCCCTAAACCATATATTTTCTTGAATGGCACGATAAAACAAATTTAATGATGTTAAAGAGGAGTCCCTGGGGGTCGCCCCCACCCCGTTCAATTTGAGAATGTGCTATTATCTTGTAAACGGTCCAGATCCCCACCCCTAAACCATATATATTCTTGTAGGGGACAATAGAACAAATCGAATGAAATTAAAGGGAAGTCCCTGGGGGTCAACCCCACCCCATTCAATTTGAGAATGTGCTATTATCTTGTGAACGGTCCAGATCCCCACCCCTAAACCATATATATTCTTGTAGGGGACAATAAAACTAATGAAAAGAAATCAAAAGGAAGTCCCTAGGGGGTCACCCCACCCCCTCGTGTTTGAAAACTTGTAAACGGTCCATATCCCCACCCCTAAACCATGTATATTCTTATATGGAACAATAAAACACATCAACAGAAATATAGGGGGAGTCCATGGGGATTACCCCTACCCCGCTCAATTTGAGAATGTGCTATTATCTTGTAAACGGTCCAGATCCCCACCCCTAAACCATATATATTCTTGTAGGGGACAATAAGATAAATGAAATGAAATAAAAGGGAAGTCCCTAGGGGGTCACCCCACCCCCTCTTGTTTGAAAACTTGTAAACGGTCAAGATCCCCACCCCTAAACCATATATATTCTTGTAATTAAACAAGTCAAATTAATATGGGAGCTTTGTTTGGGAGACTTCGTAACAGCATCCTGTTACAATTACTTCTTGTTGTTTTTGGATCATTAGTTATGATGACAATCTCTGTGGTCTTGTTCGCCTCAATTGCAGGAGATTGTGGGTTCAAAAACTCTGAATGTCTCAAACCAAAGACTTGAAAATTGGTAATTGCTGAGCCTCCAATAGACATCCTAAAGGAGTACATACTGTAGGCTCTGATTCAGAGAAGAATGACTGTTACCTTGTGAAATATATAAAAATAAGATGTGGTATGATTTCCAAAGAGACAACTATCCACCAAAGTCTAAATAAAGTGGATGGCTGCAATTATAGGCAACCATGCGTCCTTTAACAATGAGAGAAACCCATACCGCAGCACGTTAAAAATCAGGCTCAGTGTGGCAGTCTAGTACAAAGCAGGGTTAATATTCACTATTATTATTATATATATATATACTAGTATCATGAACAAGTAATCGTCTTGGATATGTGTATATTGTTGGCTTTTTTCAAAACTAACTCTACCCTTTTTTATTGGGAAAATATGCGTCATTTTTATCAAATTGGGAAATTTATAATAAACCATGAATTTGACTGAACTTCAATTTGCAGACCCCCTTTTAAGAGGTAACCCTTCATTTGAAAAATGTTTAAATGAGTGTTTTTCAGTTCGATTCATGCACAATTACTACTGAGACTGCACTGTTTGGGGAAAAAGTTGTCTATTTGGGAATAATTTTAAGCCATTTTTTTCAAATTGGGATTCTTCTCCAGGGGAAAAAGCCTTTACTCTCCAGTAATTTAAGGCAAACAATATCACTGCGTTTAATTTCCCACTGGACGTGAAGCAGCCATCTATCATCATCATCAATGTGACAAATTATAGACAAATAACATTTGATAGCACGGTGATTTGTTTTCATTTGGTTCTTTCTTTTTATCAAGGGTGTAGCTCAGAAATTATACAAAATAACTAAGTTGAATACATTATGAATCAATTACATGTACATGAATATTTTCACTTGACGGATTCCATTTGCTTATTGCGTTGACCTCAGCTTGAGAGTTGATTGTCCTAAGAAATATTTGATATTGAAGCAGGCGAAAAGTTTAAGTGTATCAGCACATGCGTGTTGGGGTATGTTGATGTCTGGTTGATGGATATACAACACCTCCTTTTATTCATATATGAACCTATACTACTTTCTATAACACACATTCACGGAGTATTGTCCTGTAAAATATTTCAAGGTATATATTACATCCCTTTGAAATAAAATTAAAAATACAGCTGATCCTTCTTTCAATGTCTTGGATTAAGGTAGCACAATACAAAGATTTTGTTACTCCCAATCAGACAACTTTAAACTAATGTAATTCATTTCATCCTTCTTTATATTTTATAAATGAGGTACCAAAAGAAAGACGAAAGATTAAACTTTCAAATTGTGACAATTTCATTATGACATAATTATTACACAATTAATTATTATGTAATTAGTTGCTATACTGTGATGTCCACACTTGAATGAATTTAGCTTCTTTGTTCTTCATAGCATCCCAAAATATTTTATATATTCTTGTACAACACAGCTTGACCTCCAAAACTGTGTCTCAGATTTCCAAAAACATCAATAGAACAAATTTTATATCCAATTGAATTTAGTGGTCTCTTATAAATTGATGTTGCAAACTTCATTGAAGATTTATGAGAGAATGAAATACAATAGGAAAAATCTGAGACACAGTTTTGGAGGTCAAACCTTGTTGTGCACGAATCTATAACCTATAATCTATAAAATCTAACTTGAGGAAAACTCAAAATCGGCATTTTTAATTTCCTATGGAAATAAACATTGGGAGAGGAGATCCGCAAAAATGAGTTTTTTGTTATCAGTTTTTGGTTGATTTTCTTGAAATTTATGTAAAGTATTATACTTTGATGGGGTTATAAGTTGGTATTTGATTAAATTATATTATCTTCTGCTCCTGAAATGTACAAAACCGAAGTGTTATGGATAGTTTGTTTTTTTTTTGGTGCATTTTTCATTAAAGAAATTGCAAATTTGAAGCTTTGTGACCACTTTGAAAAAATAATGTGAAAATTTGGTATTGTTCAATCTGTATATTATATTTTTTCAGCATCTTACTTGTCTAAAGAAACTTTAAACCACAAAAAGAAGAATACATGCTTAATTATTTTTATAAAATTTGAGATTCTTGCCCTTGACATGTTGAAAAATTCATCAAATGGTCAACTAATGAATTACGAAATCTAGATTATAGCTTGATAAAAGATATGAAAACACTTTTAGAGTTGTTTGATTTACTCTAAAAACCGCTAAATAATTAAGAGTCTGAATAGACGAATAGAAGCGGTTATGTTTTAATTTTGTATCAATTTTTATTGATATTTCTGCCTTTTTTGCAAGAGTTATCTCCGTTTTCAATGCAAATCTCCATAAGAATTTTAAATGGTGATTTTTTTAGTCTGCCTCAAGTAAGATTTTATGGGACTTTTTTCTGTGTATATTTGGGGTAAAGTGCTAAATATTAAAACTTAAAAATCTTCTGTTGCAATTACTTTCAGGTTAGGGTCATATTTATGCTAGATTGACTGGACTAGTTAATTTCAAAAGAAAGTTAGAAAAGGTAAACGGTTCACGATTTCATCCCTCATAGTTATGTGATTCTAAATAATATATGCTAGTTGCTTTTGCTTACAAATTCATGGTTACTTATTAATCTGTTAATAACATTCCCGGAGTATAATGTCCTACTAAAATATTTCTGGGTATATATTACCCTTTGTACAATAAGTTTGAATACGTAACTTCCTCCTATACATTACATTAATACAAAGTTGACACCTGGCTTAAAGGATTATTTTGTTGAAAAAAATACAGCTGATCCTAATCTTTCAATGTATTTGGATTTAAGACAATTTTAATCATCATTCTGGTGGTTTAATTAAAACATATTGAAGTTAACTTCAAAAGAAAGTTAGAAAGGTAAATTGTTCACAATTTCATGCCTTATAGTTATGTGTCTCTAAATGGTATATGTTAGTTGATTTTGCCAACACATTCATGGTTCAAACAGTTTTAACAGTCTAGCTGTAAAACTGAACAACAGATTTTAGTTTCTTCAAGATATAAATGGGTGAGGCATGCAACCTTTCATTTTCAAAATGTTTGTCTTTTTCGTGACTCATTCAAGTCTATGTTAATTGATCAGATGCCAAATATATATATCATTTATATGTCTGCTATAGGTTATTAGAAGATCATAGAATTGAGAATGAAAACGGGGAATGTGTCAGAGAGATATATACAATAAATCAACTAAAGATTAGAAAAGGGCACACGGAGCCTAAGTAGACATTCAAAAAATTGCAACGCCATGATGAAAAACGAGACTAGAAAAGGGCAAACAATATCACAAAATATAACATAGAAAACTAACGAAGATTGTGGATAATCTAAGAGAAAGGTAAGAAGATTCTGCTCCACTAGTACCACATATCGAGATACTTATGGTACACAGACACTTGTCTCTATCTATGGGAAGACCCTCTATCAACGTATTATACGATCTTTTACTAACTAACTTATAGCAGACATATAAACGATATATATAACAAAAACAGGAATGTGGTTATGAAAATTAAAAACAATTGATACAGATATTTTGTAACGGTCAAATTTCTCTTGAATGCGACTGTAAGCATTTGGAAAGGACAATTGACATTAACTTAGAATCTCGCTAAGTTGGTTCAAAAGCTCAGTTCACTAGGCCCTCTATCAAGAAAAGAATAATTGGAAACGCCAGGCTGAAACGTATTAACATGGAGATATAATACTCCATATGCAGGCACTACTGGAATACATAAAAATGGACAGTTAGCAATTGAACAACTGAAGTCTAGTCTGAAGTTTTTTTTTTTTTTTTTTAACTTTTTGTTCTTAAAACCGACCCTCATTGTCAATTTATCAACTATGATTCGCCTCTCGACAATTCGTAACAATAAAAATAATGATGATAATAATAATTCTTGTTATTATATTTTCCTTCGTTTTACAATATTATTAACTTCAATACATTTCTTTTTCTTCTGGCAAGTGATATTAATAAATTCTATACATTTTTTCTGGCAAGTGATATTCTATAAAGTGAAACTTTGAAACTTTTGAAACTTTTTGTTTCACTAAAGGCCTCACATGAGGCATAATAGTACAATAAATTTAACAAACAATAGTAATGCATGAACTAACATATATACATATAAAGTAGGTGTATGCAGATGAAAGAGTAATATCCATATATATTATCATTTAAATACAGACATAACAATTTTGCAAAATTTTGCCAACCCAACAAGTACATACTTATCTTGACTATTCATTAAATTTGACAGGCTTACAGTATTTTTGTTTTTATATATATATGATCAGGTATAAACTTGAGTCTTTCTTGAGTAAAAAAGTTACAATTAAATATATAATGAAATTCATCACCCAGTTCTTGCTTATTACAAAGATCACAAATTCTTTCAGCTCTATTGATACTAAAAAAATCTACCAGCTTCAATTAGCAATTTGTGGCTACCGCATCTAAATTTAATAAGATTATACATCAAGTCAAGTGGAAGTACAGTGAGGTAATTCTCAAAGTTAAAATCAGATTTATAAATACGGTAATTAATACACTTCGGTGAGTCATATACTTGTAATTTCCAACCTTCTACAAATTTTTCATGAAGAACTTGCTTTACATTTTTAGACAGGCTTATATTTCTTAATACAGATTGGTCATACCAATGATTTCCATAACCACATTCAATTAAAATATCTTTTATATATAATAACCATTTAGAATGGTACACATCAACTTCATTCAGTTTATGCAACATATCATACAATGTTCGAGATATTTTCTCTTTTTTGCATTTTAAAATTCACTGCCAAAAACCAACCATTCTAGCTTTAATACATATAGACATGGGTGTTCTACCAAGTTCGCCATATACAATATAGTTTGTCGTACATTTTTTAACCTTTAATATATACTTGCAAAATTCCAAATGCAAAGACTCAATAATGTCATTATTTTCATAACCCCATACTTCTGCACCATATAACAAAATAGGTGCCACCATTGCATCAAATAATTGTAACAAAATATCTATTGGCAAACTAAGCTTTCTCGCTTTACATAAAACATAGCTTTTCTAGCTTGTTGTACAAGTCTAGCCTTATTTTTGTGAAAAGTACCTTTTCTAGAAAAAAAACTGTACCCAAATATAGAAAATCATCTAACACAGCTATTGGTTCATTGTTATAGAAAAATTGAGTGTTTTCACATTGTCTGTTTTTTTAAAATATCACAATATTGGTTTTGGCTAGATTAACACTAAGCTTCCATGTTTCACAATACAAATACATGGCATTTAATGCAGATTGTAATTCAGTAGCAGACTCAGCAAATATAACAGTATCATCGGCATATAATAACAAATACAATTTAAAGAAAACTTCAATATCATCATTATCAAATAATAAATGAGACATATTACATATATCAGAGAGACCATTATAAGCATGTGACAAAAAAATCTGTCAAATCATTTAGAAAAATTGAGAACAATAAAGGTGAGAGATTCTCACCTTGTCGAACTCCTACATTGGAGGCAAAAAATTGTGAAAAGTTGTTACCATCTAACACAAGACTTAGCATTTTTATACAAGTTTTGTACAACAACAAGCATTTTACCATCAATACCATTACGTAATAGTTTTTGCCATAATAATACCCTGTTTACAGAATCAAAAGCTTTTCGATAGTCTACAAAAGCACAGTACAGTTTTTTCCTTCTAAATAAATACATATCAATAAGGCATTTTAAGTTAAAAATATGGTCAACAGTACCATAGCCTTTCCGAAAACCGGCTTGCTCTTCACATAATAAACCCAAACATTCAAGGTAATTGAATAATCTGTTATTAAGAATACATGTAAATAGTTTGCCATAACAACTAAGTATAGTGATACCTCTATAATTGTCCGCACTTGCGGGGTCACCTTTGTTTTTGTATATTGGACATATAAAACCTTGAGACCAAGAATCTGGTACAATACCACTTTCAAAAATAATATTAAAAATCTTGACATAAACAGGCAATAATTTGACAGCTCCATGTTTCAAAAATTCATTTAGTATCATATCATTACTACAAGCTTTATCATTCTTTAATGTTTTTATAGCATCTACAACATCTTTTTCACTTATAGGCTCATTAATAACAGTATTATATTCTGTAACATTATCTGGTAAAACAATATCAATATCATTTACAACATTGTTTAAATTTTTAAAATGATAAAAAAAAAAATACATTCATAGCTACTTTTTGCTGGGTAGCTTTACCTTTTTCACAACCTTTATTTAGTGGTGACCAATATGATTTAGGATCTGAGGTACGCAGACCTCTGAGTTTACCTATAAACGCCTTTTGAAATTCACAAAATTGTTTTTTTCAGTATATTCTTATATTCCTTGCTTTTACGTACCAAATCATTGTGATTAACAACAGAACTTACTCTATAATGGTATTTTTTTGCTTTACGATAACCTTTGCGTTTGGTATAACATTCACTGTTAAAATATTTTTTACGATGATTATATTTTTTACAACCATGTTTTTTGACATTGCTAGTAGTTTTAATCAACATATCAGCACATTCAGCAGCATTCTTAATAATACTAATATTTATCCCATTTGGCCTTGTATAGTACATATTACAATTTTCAACTATATCATTAATTGTTACAATGTTTGTATTTTTGGGATCAATGTCTGCCAGTCTAACTAAAAGTTCATCTATCTTGTTAACATCTAGGTTTTCTTGGAATACTGTAGCCCGGTCTCTAAACCATTTAGGTTTGGTATGTGATTCATTATCACTTTTTTCTCCACACTGAACACAGTCAGATCTACCGGTAGTATCAGCACACTGAGCACAGTCAGATAAGCAACGAAAAACTGTCAAAGATTTGAGTTGTCGCCCGTTGACCGATATGTGGAAACGGTAGTCGTTCCCACATCAGCCCAAGTTGCAAAATATTTTATTTAGTTACCTTGTTGAGGTAACAATTCACACGCGTATTACACAACTGAAACAAGTAAGTTTTTTTTTGAGTTACAGCTTAAAACCAACAAGAATTAGCGGTTTTTTTTTCAGACTTCATACTATTTATTCCACAACAAATTAAAATACAGAAATGATCGAAATCCATTTTTATCTGTTCCTTTTCAATACAAAGAACCGTTGATATCCCATTTGGCCTTGTATAGTACATATTCGCTTAAGTGAAGCACGGACACAACACCACACATTTTATACCGGACTGAGATATACAAAAGAAATGCTCTAAATAAAAACCAGATGCTCCGCAGGGCGTAGCTTTATACGACCGCAGAGGTTGAACCCTGAACGGTTGGGGCAAGTATGGACACAACATTCAAGCTGGATTCAGCTCTAAATTTGGATTGTGATTAAATAGTTGACACAGCATAGGTTTCTGACACAGAATGAATGTGTTCTAATGAACTTAAAATTTTTGTTTTCTCTTAGAGCAATTCACTATGCTGTTGAATATTAATCCTCTCAAAAAAAATGTTTGAAGAAATTTTCTTTTTTATTTCAAATGAGAAAAATTGAACCCAATTTTTTTAATCACATCCCCCTTTCCCTTATTCCAAAACTAATCTCAATTAATTAAAATTTCTAATGGAGTTTGCAACAATAACTACTCATTTAAATACATCATAAAATATTAAGATGTAAAAAAACTGCTTGCTATCACTGAATGGTAAAGATTATTTTAATTTATCAGTTGGTAGTAAAAAGTGAATATACATTGTATATTGTATATAACAAAGATTTAAGTTGATTCTGGACAAAGAAAGATAACTCCAATTAAAAAAATATCTTGCTATTGCACAATATTTTGCAATTAGATATTTCTTGCTTACTATTCTGGACAAAGAAAGATAACTCAAATTAAAAAAAAAAATTGCTATTTCACAATATTGTGCAATTAGATATTTCTTGCCATTGCGCAATACTGTGCAATTGAAAAGACTTGCTATTGCACAATACTTAATATAATAATTTTAGACCCTGATTTGGACCAACTTGAAAACTGGGCCCATAATAAAAAATCTAAGTACATTTTTGGATTCAGCATATCAAAGAACCCCAAGATTTCAATTTTTGTTAAAATCAGACTAAGTTTAATTTTGGACCCTTTGGACTTTAGTGTAGACCAATTTGAAAACAGGACCAAAAATGAAGAATCTACATACACAGTTAGATTTGGTATATCAAAGAACCCCATTTATTCAATTTTTGATGAAATCAAACAAAGTTTAATTTTGGACCCCGATTTGGACCAACTTGAAAACTGGGCCAATAATCAAGAATCTAAGTACATTTTTAGATTCAGCATATCAAAGAACCTAACTGATTCATTTTTTGTCAAAATCAAACTAAGTTTAATTTTGGACCCTTTGGACCTTAATGTAGACCAATTTGAAAACGGGACCAAAAGTTAAGAATCTACATACACAGTCATGACAGTTAGATTCGGCATATCAAAGAACCCCAATTATTCAATTTTGATGAAATCAAACAAAGTTTAATTTTGGACCCTTTGGGCCCCTATTCTGTTGGGACCAAAACTCCCAAAATCAATACCAACCTTCCTTTTATGGTCATAAACCTTGTGTTTAAATTTCATAGATTTCTATTTACTTATACTAACGTTATGGTGCGAAAACCAAGAAAAATGCTTATTTGGGTCCCTTTTTGGCCCCTAATTCCTAAACTGTTGGGACCTAAACTCCCAAAATCAATACCAACCTTCCTTTTGTAGTCATTAACATTGTGTTTAAATATCATTGATTTCTATTTACTTAAACTAAAGTTATTGTGCGAAAACCAAGAATAATGCTTATTTGGGCCCTTTTTTGGCCCCTAATTCCTAAACTGTTGAAACCAAAACTCCCAAAATCAATCCCAACCGTTCTTTTGTGGTCATAAACCTTGTGTCAAAATTTCATAGATTTCTATTAACTTAAACTAAAGTTATAGTGCGAAAACCAAGAAAATGCTTATTTGGGCCCTTTTTGGCCCCTAATTCCTAAAATGTTGGGACCAAAACTCCCAAAATCATTACCAACCTTCCTTTTGTGGTCAAAAATCTTGTGTTAAAATTTCATAGATTTCCATTCACTTTTACTAAAGTTAGAGTGCGAAAACTAAAAGTATTCGGACGACGACGACGACGACGACGACGCAGACGACGACGCCAACGTGATAGCAATATACGACGAAAAATTTTTCAAATTTTGCGGTCGTATAAAAAAATCAATCTTCCAAATTCAATCATTCAATGAGATTTTCAAACTCAACACCAAACAATGCAATAAATGACAGGACAAGGAATTATCAGAAAATACTTGCCACTGGACGTTGAGCAACTTAATATCGACCATTTCATCTGCAATTGAAACCTTCTGTTAAGTCCGAAACATATATAGATATACTGTTCCCAGGTAAATAGTACTTGTAATTTTGTTTATAAATTGGCTTTTACAGCATTTCTGTCTTCATGAAATAGTTTAGTCGTTGAGCTGTGCAATCAGTAGTTACACATTGTAGTTTGCGGATAACGAGGAGCTGGATATGTTATGCCTGAGACGAGTTTTTGATTAATTTTGTCCTACATTAAACCTGTTTTTGTTAAGTATGAACTTTACAATCCTTGAACAGTTTTCATAATAAAACTAAATCTTATAAAATGAATTTGTAGTATTGGATCTCTGCTCTGGGACATTTGTTTTCACATTCGAGCTAATTTACATTTGTATCTATAATGACCAAGCATACACTCGTTTTGTGAAAAGTCAGATTTCTTGAACGGCTTTGCATGTGAAAATACATTTTTTTTAAAACTTATTTGATGATTTGAATGTTATCATTATATAAATACAATACACAGATATATGATTGAAATTATCTGTACCTTTCAATAAATACATTTCACTACTGTTTCAGGTTAGATGAAGATTGATGCCTGTTAAAACGTTTAAATCCGCTGCCTTTTTATGCACCTAACTTAAGTCAGGAGTCTGTTGTTCAGTGGTTGTCGTTTCTTGGTGTGGTTCAAAAGTTTTGCATAGATTAGCCCGTATTTTTTCTATTTTAATTGCTGTACACTAGTCATTTTTGGGCTCTTCATAGCTTGCTGTTTGGTGTGAGCAATTCTCCGTGTTGAAGGTCGTACCTTGATCTATAATTGTTTACTTTTTATACATTGTGAGTTTGTGACTTTGAATATAGAGTTGTCTCTTTGTCAATCATAGCACATCTTCTTATTTATATAAACAGTTTTAAAATGTTTAAGTATGCTTAAATATGCACCCCTTCTGCATATGTAAGCAAACACAATGTGTTTAAACTAATTATCAGTAAACTATACATGTTTGTAAATGTACTAATGTGTTGTTGTATTATAATAAATGAAAGGAATAAACAGTATACTTCACCGTGTCTAATAAAGTACCCTGGCAAACAATTGTTTGGTCTTGATAAAATCTACTACCCAGTATGGTGACAGACCACCTACAGACATGGAAATATGTCGGATTCATGGTTATTTGCATGAATTTGTAGAATGTACATACTTATATTACTATTTTCGATTGAAAGATGTCATATTTTCTTTATCCGTACTAGATTAAGGGAGCACTCTTTATCAGATGTATTTTTTAGTTATGTCTTCATCTTCAATTATACAATGAATTTTTAATATTTTGATATCCCTAGTAGTTATTCTACCTAACTTTTTAAGAATCTATTGTAAAGTTGTTCCAAGATGCAGTAGACCAGACAGAGCAGTTGAAAGTGACCTACTTTTGCTGTAATATCTTTACTTAGGTGCATTTAAATGTGGGATTAGTGTATTGCATTGTCTTGTCCTGGAAATAAGCTCTGCTGTGAAACTTATGATCAATTCACCACGAATTAAGAAAAATTAAAATACCACTTATGTATCAGTGGTTTGCCTTCTTTGAATAAATAGTTTTTAATCATAATCAATTCAAAAACATCTGGTTGTGAAATGAAATTAATTTCTGCCTTACATTATGGACTGATGTATATTCTGGATGAAAGCAAATAATGTGATATGCATAAACCATGTTTAACATAAAACTAATTTTTCAACAGGCCACAAGGTAACAATTCTGCATGGAGACATGTCTCAATTTTATCAATGTGTGGCCTACTCATATTTCCTTTTCTTTCAATTGCTGCCCACATCCAATATGATGAATATTCTGGCATATAGAGTTAGTCAGTTTATTGTAACTACATTAGATGACATATGGATTGGTTTTTAATTCCAGTGGGAAACATTACATATGTATCAGTTTGAGAATATTTTAATGTGATATGAATATGCTCTGTACTACACAAACATGCCAAGTTTGATTTTTAATATGCTTGTTAACAAGTAACAGTCAGCAAGAAAATATGTCAGCAGACCCCCAAAAAATATTCCAAATGCAAGCAGGAACAAATAATATTATATGCAGTTCTAAGATGCAAGCCAAATGATCTTTGTTCTTACTGACAAATGCTGTGTTCTAACAAGGAAGCAGCAAATACCAATTTTCCAAGTCTTTGATTTTATCTAGCCTATGATTGAACCAACAACATCAGACAATCGAGCAGAGCATCCTACCATGAGAACAGAGGAGGTTCAATTGAAACTTCAACATCAGGCATCCCAGCAGAATACCCTACCATGAGAACAGATGAGGTTTTTTGTAAAAGGAAGTCAGTTACATTCTGTTACATTGAAAGGAGGTTTATTTTGATGATCTATAAATCAGTTTGCCTATTTGAATCAGTACATTTGTAATTATCATTTTTTAGAGTTTCAATTATTGTGGTTCTACTGTTGGAAAGATATAATAAATTCTTTAGGCAACTTAAACATTGAAAATACAAATACAAGATATTGTTATTGTTTATAGTTTTATTTCAGTAAAATAAAGTCCTCGTTACACTGAGTTGAGGAATACATGTTCCTACACGTATAACAACAATGTGTACAGGCTCTGGAAAAGTCAACAAGGATTGAATGTCAAGGCAGTCCTATCAATAAATATTATCCAGATAACTAATGCATTCTAT
The DNA here is from genome assembly GCF_965363235.1 of Mytilus galloprovincialis. Taxonomy (NCBI): domain Eukaryota; kingdom Metazoa; phylum Mollusca; class Bivalvia; order Mytilida; family Mytilidae; genus Mytilus; species Mytilus galloprovincialis. The sequence goes on from NC_134840.1 coordinate 91,468,411, forward strand.
AGAAATTATGTTAATGATTTGTGTACTTCCATTTTGATAGTCAGGAAACCGGTCGATTGTGATATTGCTGTGAGAACTTGCTTAAAATTTTTTTATTTTCAAATGCTATTGAAATGGTAGAAAAGACATGGAGTAATATATGTATATCAAAAGAACTGTTAATAATAAATATTTTTCAGTTTTTTAGGTTTTTTTTTAGACCAAAAGTAAATGAGTGAATTTGAAGACCTTCACCTTGAAATTTACAATTCAATCCTTGTTCACCTACCAGAACAATTTGTATTTCAATGAAGTTTGATTTTATGAAATAAAAAAAATCACATCCCTTTGAACTTACTATCTTTAAATGTCTATAATTTTCACATAAATATGTCAACAAATTACTGTTATATTTCAACAATCATGCAAATACATATAAAATCATATTTATTGATGATGCATGAACAAAAATATGATGAAAAGCCGATTACATTTTGTTAGAGAATTAAATAATAATACTTCCTTCTCTCTTCAGTTTAAGTTTCATATCAATTGATTGCAAACTTTCTTTTAAAACCTTATGGATTAGTCTCTGAACTTTATCTCAAGTTTGTAGCACAATTTGTTATCAATGAAATTTCTGCACCTGATTGAGTTCAGAGAATATACCATGGTTATAGGACTTGACACTTTTTTACTTTCATGGTAGCACAAAGAAAGATAATGGCTGGATTAATCTAGTCCTACTAAAATGTTTTAATGCTGTTTAATTTTTAGGCTACACACAGGACTATAAAAAGAATAGTTTGTGTCCTTCCAAAAGAAAGTATGCATAGAATATCTAATTATTTATATTGAATGCAATATTACTTTCAAAATTGATTCTAAAAATGTTACAGTTGGTACATGTAAGTTCAATTATGTTGCTTTTCATCATATTTTCAACAAAACAAAAAGTTTATATCTACAAAGGTGGGGTTATGATGAAGTTACAAAAATACTTTTTTTGCATGTATAATAACTCCCAATAATTTAGCCAGCTAAGCAAAACATCAATAAGTGTAAAATGGATTTCTTACAACTGAAAGAAATAAAACCAGAAAATTACGGCTAGTTTGTATGATCAGCAACCTGCACATTACAACCAAACCGTTTTTACAAAAAGAAAATGTACTTCAAAAAACAGATACTAAAAGGATATGTAATTTTAAAGTCAATGTATAATGCTGAACAACCCTTTTAAAACAACTTTGGCTACATGTATCAGTAACAGTACTGATGAAATTCACGTCTAAATTGTGTAATTTATCCAAGAAGAAATATTTCAGACTGAATGTATTTTAAATCAATACTGCTGTAGTTAAAAATATGTTTTTCCCAAATGTATACCATTACATAATTCAATCTATATCGAGATTACTATCAAGAGAAGATGATACAAAAACTGCATATCATTTAAGTTATGAACTGAGATTATTTCAATCGACTAGACATTAACAAAACATCTATTTCAAACAATATTGATATATATAACAAAACAGTAGATGAAACTGCTGAACTCAATTCTAAAATAAAACAGAATTAACTTTTCTTTAATCATATTTTATAAAATAAACTAAACATGAATGATTGTAAGTAGAAGAGCTAGAAATCTTTGTCAGGCCACAATGGCAACTGTCCGAAAGCTACTAAGTAATTTTGATAGCTTTTCTATAAAGCAATTTTTAAACTACTGCATACATTAAAATGTGCAATTTTATTGCACTATTAACTTTTTCATCATCGTAAAAATTTCAGAAAGCTCGTTTAAAGTTTTGCAAAATACATTTAAAAAGAACAAATTTGTATGTACTTACACTAGCATCCAGTGTAATTACAAAAGACAATAACAACATACACATATAAAGCTATTTACACAAGTTTTCAACCAGAGATTTATTACAGCAAAAAATAAATAAATACACTAACCTTTGGTTCATAACTAACACATATAAGAAGTAAACAAAAAAATTGTAAGTAAGTGTGTATCAACCACAAGGAAAAATACAGTCCTCATGGTACTGTCACTTAGAAATAAACAAAGAGCCCAATTCAGCCATTTAGCAGGAACATTGATTTTGTTCTTGTGTACTTAGGCTTGAATCATTTAGATAAATAAATTACGGTTTCTTAGCCTCAACTTATACTAAAAATATATGCTTTTTATATTTGTCAAATTTGATAGAAAATCTTGAACTTTATCGTACTTGCAAAATAGTTCAAAGACAAACAGTAATTGTATACTTTGGCACATAATTTATTTACTGTTTGTTCTCCTTACCCCACTTTATTTTCAGTTAAGTATTTAAATACTGCATAAACATTGAAGATAAAAATATATAAATCATACAAAAAGGAAATTTTTCACTGAACTTTCAGTACAATTTCTTTAAAAAAATGCTTGTATAATACCTATTAACATATTATTACCCGAGACTAAAAAATAGCTTGTTTCTCTGGCAGACTTTCATAATTAAAAACTAAGCTTAGAAGACAAGAGTAAAATTGCTCATAAAAATAGTACCTTGTGAAATAATGCCATGAATAAAATACAAATTATCTAAAATGAAATGGGTTTATAAAAATTGTTTATTGCAATTTTTTTTTTGTATTTGTAAAAGCATTGCGGAATACAAGATAAGATAAAGTGTGCTAAAAATAATAATCTTAAAATGTGCACAAAAATTAAAATGATGAATATTCCCCTGAGAAAACTCATATCCTAAAGAGCATTTAAAATTTTCTGCTAGTAAATTGATTTTAGACTTAAACTTTTGTATAAACATCCTGTTAAATCTCAGTAGAATAATGCTGAGTTTGAAGATTGCTCGTTATTTCTCACTGTGCAAAAATAGCAAACTTTTGGAAAAATGGAAAATAAGGTTGTTCCATCAAAAGCTCTTGTTTATTTGTTTATACTTTCATGTAAATGTAGCACATTATATGAAACCTGCTGTAAAATGCATAAATTTTAACAAAATGAGTGGTTAAAATATACAGAAGATATACTGTTATGATTGTTTTTGGTTTGTTGTCCCTACCTAGTCAGTGAAATTGGATATGTTTTCAATTGTGCCTAATTGGAGAGCCTTTCCATTGATAGCTTAACCCACAAGTTTGCTATTCAGAAGTTCAAACTTTCCCGATTGGTTGAAATCAAATGAGTATCTCAGTCTAAAATCTATTTACTAGCGTTAAAAAAAGCAGTAAAAACTTTAGCTTGATTTTGACACATTGAGGTATTTTCACTTTTGGTTGGTACATGCAGCGTAATGAGAACTTAAAACATGATCATATCAGAAATTAGTTATTAAATCAAAAACTTATGATCAAAATGTGACATAAGTCTAAGAACAAGCCACAACATTTTTTTTGTGATATGTCTTTTGTTATAAAAAAAAAAGCAAAAAATATCATATTTACAGCACAACACAGAAAAATGTCTGCTAACTGGCAATTATTAATTTGACAGTAACTTTTGATTACATAACAAGCAATGATCTTATACAGCTAATACAGGGTACAAATTGTTAGGCTACAAATCAATGCAAAACACATATCATCACATAATATACATGTAATAGAAATTAACACTGCTGCTTTTTAAAAATACATCATTGTTTTAAAGCTATTTACACAATCAATTCCTTTCTGTTGGAACATAGCACTTTTGTAAGTATATATCACATCTTATCTTACAATTTTATATTTTGATGTATTTTGCAGCGTAAACAATATTAGAAATGAAGGCAAATAGTTCAGACAATTATTGCTTTCATTTTTTTGTTTGTTTACTATCACACTGATTGATCTTTCAAGAAATAAAATCTCGTTGTTTTTTCTTTTCTTTATCTTTTTATAAAATGATGTAGTAAAATAACTATCAATTAAAAATAATTTTTATATAGATTTTTCAGATATAAGATGTAAGAATTTTCTAAATTTACAAATGTCATTAAGATGGAAAAACATAGTAAAAAATATTTCATGTGCTAAAATTTATTCTTTGTTTAGTATGGTAATAATCCTTAACAATTATGTCTGCCATTTATATAAATTTTTGATACTCAATTAAATCAAACAGGGAATCTAAATTGATAGTGTGGAGCAAAAAAAATTGCCTAAAGATTAATCCTATTTAAATTTTTTTTTTTGATAGATGAAAATGTGAATGACCCAATATAGAATTTTAATATGCAAATAATGCTTCTAGCAACATTTAACTACAATTGTACAATTTACAGACCGTTGTTATTTTTCTTCGTTGAAATAAAATTGAAAATGGAAATGGGGAAAAACTGCTTTAATAATATGATCAAAAATTACTTATGCAGCAGTTCATTTGTTATGAGGGGTAACAATATTGTAATGATAAAACAAGCTTCTTTTCTATGACCACACATCTTCTGTGACTCTTGACAAATCAATAACATGAGTCCCTTTTTTGCCAAACATGTGACAATTTGGGCAATATTTAATGATTTAACTTTGACTGAGGTACATGTTTATGATCAATTTTTGTCTTTTTGGGCACTCTAACCAGAAGTGTTTTCCTATTTTTTTTAAAGGAATTAGCAAATCTTTACCAAGTTTTCAAGAATCTTTGCAGATATTCCTTCAAGTGCACTTTTTCTTCATATCACATATTCTCTTGACTGCATCACAGAGTATGAACACATACATCTATCACCCTGACAATGACCTACTCTTTTTAGATGATTTTTTATGATATTTGTACAATGCAACATAAAAAACAGGACACAGAAATTGTAAGTACAGTCCAATATGCTGAACAATTTGTTTGTGCCTATTTGCTATATAAAAGTATCCACAACTCATAAAACTGCCCATAACATTGTGAAAAGAGTGATTAAACAGGATATGGATATAGATGACAGATTGTTTGCTGAATTTTGATTCCCTCCTCGAGGCTGGTTATTACCTGAAACAGGTCTCGGTGTTGTTTTTATATTATGATATTCTGGGCCGAAATCAAAGGGTTTTTCTTTATTTCCTGTTGGATCAGACTTTGTAGGAACTTTGCCGCCGTGTCCGTGTTTATTTTTATTCCAGTGATTTTTATTTTTGTGATAATCTTCATCGTCTCCCCTGTCTGCTCCATCACCAGACCCACTTCCTTCAATTATGCCACTTCCTGTTTCCCGATTAAATCCACTTCCTGTTTCTAAATCATCGTCACCACTGGAATCACCACTGTGATCAGTCACTGTTTCTGATGGAAGAAAAATAATTAAGATTTTCACAACTGCAGGATATTCAATAAATAATCAGCATTTTGATTATTTTGTTTATTATCATTATCACAAAATTATGTAAATAATAAAATGCCCTTATTTGACAATAATTTTTACGCAATAGCTCATTTCTCTTATAACTGGCTAAAAGAAAATCTTCTTTGTTCACTTTGGTCAACAACTGTCCAAGTTCTTCAGAGGTACTGTACTGTTTGAATGTGAATGTTGTACCCCCTCCCCCCCTCAAAAAAATAAAATAAAAAAATAGTGGATTTCCATGGTATCTATTGTCTTACAATGGTACAGTATTTTTCATTTTGCTTTTCCCACCTATCATTTATTGTTTCGACTTCATATTAACCATGTGTGCAAGAATAATACTGGTTCTGTCTAATATATCAAGGTATTGAGGTTTATAGCTGTTTTATGGACAGATAATTATCAGTTAATGTATTTTTCATTTGTTTAATCTCTTGGTATCAACACATATAGCAGAAGAAATTGAAAATTGAAAGACATGAATTAAATATTTAAAAGGGGTCACTGAACTTGGTCCTATTCAATAAATCTTTAACATGACGCAAGACTAAAATATTTTATGATTTTTTTAAAAACCCAACCCCCCTTTTTTTTGATTGACATGGTTCCATGTTGAGTACAATAAAGCAAATGTATAGATTACATGTTATATTTCTATTGGAGCTTGAGGGAATAAAATGTTACTGATACACCCCTCTCCAGATAAAGAAATAGTTGTATTATCTTTATTTCATCATTGCATAAGTAATAATATTTTTAAAACCTGTATTTTACGTAATGCAATACATTTAAGTATTCCAGTGGTTTTTAAAAGACGGTGTAAAGCTTTTTTCATTTGATAATGATGGGAAGTGATTGTTCTGAGAAAGTTTTTAACTAAGAACATTCCTGTGGGTTATCAAGAGTGATCTTCTTATCACACTGATGAAAACTTAACCTTGGAAGTTTATATGTACCAATTCAACAATAATTATTAAACTGCTTTTACAGTGTGGCATTTTGACTTCTTGTCTTGTATCAAATTAAACATCATCAAGGTTGTTAACAATTAGGAGCCATCAATAGACAATGAGTTCGATGCATTTCCATCAAAAACTCTGGTTTTAGTGAACGTCATTTGTGCATTTAGGGACGTCGTCACTTCCATTCCAATGTTGAGCAAGTGGTTGGAAAACTATAATTCTCTATTGTACGAATTATTCGGCAAATTGAATTCTCAAAATTGTCAATCAGCATTGCTATCATTAGGGAATTGTCATTAAGTACCTACAGAACAACCATTATTTCTAGTTTATCCTGCACAATGATGATCACTAAGACGCTTGATGAACGTAAATAGTGCAGGGATACCCCTCTATCTGGTAAATGACGTCATAAAGGCGCATATAATTGACGAGTTTTTCCTCGGTGACAGATGAACTCGAAAGTGGTCTATTATTTAAGACACTGTTTGGATTTGCAAAATGTACAGGTTTCTTAAATCAATTTTTTTGGTTCTGTTTTCTGTTAACTATCAGGAAATCTTTTTTTAACAGGATATCTATAAATGTACAATATATTGATTTACATTTACCTCTGATATATCAAATCCTAAATTCACAGGTTATGTTTTATCAGACAAAAAAAAATCAAAATTCCTATTCTGTGGTTATCAGTTATTACCTGTGTATATATATGTGACATCACCACCTTTGTAGGCTGTTTGTAATTTATCTGTGATAATTTTCAGCTGTATTTTTTGTTGTTCTATGATGTAATTGGCCTCGTTCACGTCCACTGTCACTTCTGGATTGTTTATTTGGTTAATTACACCATCTTTCTGGACCTCAGCCTCATACCTATAAATAAAGAAACAAATAAATAACAAAGATAATAAATAACTAAGCTGAAAAGTACAAATTGACTGAAATATATGCAGGTAAGAGATGTTATTGATCCCAAAAGATACATAAGGTCAAAAAGATATACAATAATGACTTGTTTCAAGTATTTCAAACATACAATTTTATGAGGACTTAGTGAAATGACTCAATGTTATCAATTGAAAAAGGTTTCCATAGACTAACATTAGTGTGATTTCTCAGATTTCATTTACACTTCACACTAACACTAGTTAAAGGCTTCAGCAAACAAAAATCTGATCAACTTTTTTCTGGGTTTGTAAACAGAAACACATTTGTTTTGCCAATACTTCAGCTATAGTTTGCTTTCTACACTTCTGTCCATAAATAAGTGTGCACAGCAAAACTTCACACTTGAGACTGGAAAGAAGCAGGTAACTAGACTTTCTGTGATAATGATTTACTTCAAAGCACTGCATTAACTAGACATACACTATAAAAATCTGTTCAATCTTAAAGTACATCCACAAAATCAATCAAAACAGGATTTATATTATACATGGGAAATCTTATAGCCTTCAACTGAGATTAAAACATGTTACAAAGATAGAATTACTATGCATTTTTTAATAAGGGACAATTAAAAAATAAGCCAAGTATATCCAATTCCCACATTTTTTACAAGTTACAGAACTTTTTTCTCTCATTTTCCATAGGTATTCATATATCTATTACATGTGAATCATTTGTCATTATTTTTTCTTGTCCAATTAGCAAGTACAAGTTTGATTTTCATGCCTGCATGAGAACAACATTTATGTTTCATTAGCATATGTTTTGTTTCGCATCATAACTATGCATGTGGAAATTTGGTGGTACAAAATTGTAACAAAGTATAACTAGCACCCAACACAACCAGCATCAAGTAGCTGGTCATTATCCACTTAAACCTTGAAATACTGTCAAACAAGACCACAGAAAGGGTTTGAGTCCTGCTCCCTTCATTTAAAAATTCCAAGAATGCAACTTATTTTCATTATGAAAATTCTGCAAGGCCTAAATGTCAGTGACTTTTTCCTCTTTCATAAAAAATGACCTTGAAAAGGTTATTTCAGCAGTTTTTGAATTCTAAAAATCAAAACAACAAGCCAACTGAATTACAATATCATTACCAACTCAACAACTAGCCCCAAAATTACTTTAAAAGCATCAATCATTGTAATACATGCTCTCATGAAGTAAGTAGTACATCGATTACAAAGTGCCATAAATTAGCATGTCAAATATTTTAAAAGAACAATGAACTTTGGAACTGAGGTAAAGGTAAAATGAAACGACAAAGTTCAGGTTCATATCATGAATTAACTGATACAAAATATTTTCAATCTACAATGTATCCTTAACAGTCTGATATACAGAGGAATTTTAGTATCACTAAAAATCTTTAAAGAGCATAGTTTCATCAAAATTTTAAAAACTTCAGGTTTGTAAATTTTACACATTTCCCTTTCCCAAACTTATATATTTATTAAAGTTCCACGAAAATCAGTTCTGTAAATATCTAACCTTTCAGCAATATTAAACTATCTCTTATTGGTGTGATGACTTTAAATAGATTACAAAACATGTTGCTGTGTACCCTATTTTTTAACCTGGACATATTTGATGCATATTCATGGATTTCAGTCATATGCAAATTGATGAATAATTAAGGTTTCAGAGATTACAAACCTAGCACGATCTTGTCCATTCCAACATTCATCATCATTATCAGGCTGTGCTGCTATCTTGTCATCATTACAAACAGAATATGGAAGCTGTATCCAGAAATCTTTGGCAGCCTTGACCTTGTCCTTAATATCTCTCACTAACCGGTCTAAACTGGTACCTGCAGCTGTTGTTGGTTTGACATTTTTGCCTCCTGGTGGTTTGTACTGTCCAACGAAATGTTGGTCGTATGGGTTTTTCTTTTCAGCAGCATCCCCAGTTTCTGGTACAACTTCACCTGCACCAAAATTGAGTTTACCTCCAAAAGGGTTCTCTTGTGGATCATCAGCCTGGTGGACCGGTGTAATTGGAGGTTGTCCATGATGATCTTGGGTGGGAGTGCCTACAGTGGAGTTATCAGCAGATCTCTTTCCTCTTACCCCAGAAGACTGTGTCCTAGGTTTCCCACATCCTTCAAATATCTGAAGAAAAAATAATTAATTCATGTACTTAAATCTCAGATAAATAATTCTGTTAAATTCATATTCAGAACAGTCTGTTTCAAGACATATTCAAGATTGGATATCAAACAACTTATTACCATAAATATACAATCAAAATTTGCATTATTTGATTATTTTTTTTTTCAATATTCATGTTATAGCATACATGTATGTCAGTCAATTGTTGTACTCTATATTAGAACATTTATAATCCTTAATATGGGGTAAAAAAATAAAGGCCTCAGGTAATCATATAAGCTTAACAGTAACTTTGTCTTTGTCTCATGTTTATTGATTCACTACATGGAGACCATAAAATTCAGACATACTGCTCCACTAATGGATCTACAACCATAACTTATCTCAAGCATAGTAATCTACTGCTGGTAAGAGATATTATGTTTCATGTATAGAAGATACTCTACTGGACCCCTCTCAAACCACTTCTATTCTTCCAAGCTCACTAATCAAAACCTGAGAAATTATTTGTATAGATCTGCTTTAACAATTAAGTTTAAGACAAAGATTTGCATCATAAAGTAAACCTTGTATCATTAAATGAAAAAATCAATGTACATTCTGATACATGATATACAATCTAGACATGGTTCAAGCTACAGATGGGTTAGTTAAGACATTGTTCTAATTATTATGGTTCTTGAAAAAACATGGTTTCGGCTTAAGCAATGAAATAATTGTTTCAGGCGCACAGCTGGGTCCAGTTAGACATGGCTCTTGCTGCTTATAACCCATAGTTTTGAACAGCTTTTAAGTTTATAAGGGTTTACTTTAAAAATAAGTTAATAAAGGTTATGTATAATATAGGGTTCTAGTGACTTAAAGTTTAGTTTAACATATTTCAAGTTTAAGCTGTCATGGCTGTAGGTTTACTAAGCTTGATTATATTAAGTTTTCCACAAGGTTATGGTACAACAAAACAAAATGCCATTTTACAAGGTTACCCTGTGCATTTAAATCTGACGAATTGACTATTTATATACAATTGTACAGCATGTCAATGATCTATATTGGTAAAAGACATGCACCTATTGGTCATGTGGTGAAATCTGTTGAACCAAGGGCTCATTTGGCAAACTTACAAGTCATTTTATCTCCATGATCTAAAAATACTTTTTCGAGGTACATGGATGATAGAACCTGTCAGGTAGACATTTAAATTATGTTCATTTCTCTCTTATCCAGATTGTTCACTAAAATGACACAAAGGCCCAAATTCATTCCTTGAAAGAAAAGCCACTTAAAACAGCAAACAGATAGGATATAACTGATCGAAAGATTAGACTTCATACAAATCTATTGTGTGTAAAAAAGTGATTTCCTTCTTAAAATTGATTTAACAGACCTGCTCAATTTAAGGAATGTCTTAATGTATTTTCACCTTAATCAATCTGGCAATGCATGCATCTGACCTGCTTCATTAGGTTTCTTCAATTTGTTCAGACAAAGTAGAAAATGAAATTTCTATTTAATCCAATAATGGTCCATTATTAACGCTAAATCTGCAGGTAGACTAGTCAGCCTTCATGCATTAATAATCATTATCTAACCTCAGATTCACCCAGTCTTTAGTATCTATTAAATCAAAATTCTTTTGCATGTTACATTTTTTGTACATCAAAGGTAATTAGAGAGCTTAGATAATTTGTGTGGCCAAGTATCCTTTTTAACAAACCGATATTTGTGTCACATTGTCACTTCTTATTGCATTTCATTTTCTATTATTTACAAAGAATGAAGTCTGGTATAAAGCAATATAAATTTCTGTTATTAAGAATGGCACAATTGAGAATCTGTTCTCTTTGAAATACTAGTCACATTACAAAAATATCAATATTAAATTCTTTAGTGAATAGTATTAATTCAATGGACTATATTTCTTGCTTTTTATGTTCAATCAATGAAGACGTGAACCAGTTATTCCATTTGAAAATTATTTGGTATTAAAGAAGTATTTGTAAAAATACTTTTCTTCTAAAAAGTTATCCTAAAAGCATTCATTTATTTTCATTTTACAAATTGTTTTTTATATTTTGCTTAATTTCAGATAATTGTGTTTAAAACAATTATAATAATATAATAGTAGCTAGGTAAATGATAATCAACCTCTTCCCCCTCCCATTTATGTTTTGGATGTAAATTCACTGATCCCCTTTTCTAGATTTATAAAAAATACTTTACTTCACACAAACATATCTACGAATGGCATATATCTCTTTTGACAGAAGTATAATTGAAATCCATTCTTTAGTTTTATGGAAAAATTCATAACCAAAATGGCATGCAACTCAAAACATAACGTTATTTGTGGGGGAACTTCCATATTTGATATAAAGACCAATTATAATTCCTATAGTATAAGTATCTATTTTGAAAAACCCCACACTATAAGTACCTAGAATTGGAAGGAAAAAAATGAACACCTCTTTAAATAAGGTAGACATTTTTATTAGAAAACTGCGAGATTAGTTGGAATTGGGAATAAAAGAATCAATGCACAAATGGTAGCTTTCTAAATAATTTTGAATAAATCAAAAAGACCTATTTTTCTTTTTTCTATTTTGAAACTTCACAGGTCATAGACAATTCCCTTTGGTAAACAGAAAAGATGTAGGAATGGTTTAGTAATTAACAAGAAATGAATCAACATGCTTTAAAGTAACATATTTAAGGATTGACAGAAATGTTCTATAACTGTAACTGTCAGAATGGGTTTTCCACACATTGTTTACAATGCTTAGGCTGTGGTAATTAAAACTAGAAGATTGGTTGCATAACCACATGGCTTTAGTGCATGTATCATCATTCAATACGGAGGGTCCCAACCTCAAAAAAAGTTTTACATCTGTGCTAAAAGTCTGCAGGAGATGTACTTTCTGTCTGTTAAATATGAGGCTCCTGGTCTGTGATTAATGAATGTATTTGATGCATGTAATGGCAAAGAATTCCTCTATATTAAATTTCCATTAATTGCCAATAAGAGCTACATTAAGGCAGGTTGTTGAAGCTTCTTCAAGAGCTCCATTTACTACATTAATTTGTAATTTATTAAGATTACAGACTACACATGCATTCTGTAGTAACTTGTACATTAAGATGCATATTTTTGAAATGAATTCCAGATCCCATTTTTTTTCGATAAATCATAAAATAGAAATCCATAAAACAAAGCAGTATCTATTTTATTGGACATAAATTGCCATCTAAGATAATTTTAAGGTGATAAAACCTCATCATTTTCTAAAAAGACATCAAGAAAAGAAGTTTAACTGCCTGCTGTTAAATGTCCTTAGATCAACAAGCTTCTGTTAAGGATGAATAAAACATGAATAGACTATTCAAATGATTATTTCATAAAAGAAGTGAATTATGACTGTTTTTAAGGTCAGGATCAAAGGTAGAAAAAAGAGACCAGATAATTTTTTACAGTGACCCCAATCCCAAGACCTTAATACAAAATCACAATAGATTGCAAGTCACACAAATTTGATGATTAAAGTCTTAGGAACTATTACCTATTACTTCTAAATAAGGAACTTTTATGTGTCCAAAACTTGTTAACTATATTCAGTATTAAAATGATAAATTTTACAAAACAAAAGACTTAAGATAATCTTTATATCTAATAGATGGACCTTAAACCAAAAGAAATAATCTAAACCCATGTCCCCTGCTAATGTTACTTTATGAAACAAAAGCTGACCCCAGTCATATGCTTTGTAATTAAAGTAGGTTTAAACTAATGTCTTTTTATGATCTGGGGAAATTTGTTTTCATTTAATAAATGTAGCACTTTCCTCTAATTATAAAGTAATAAAAACCAAACAAGAAAGACACATGTCCATATCATTTTAAAATTTTCAATTAAACTCAATCTTTCAATCATTTTGATCTGATGAATTATCTTTTCTAAACATTTAACTTTCTTTCCAATCTTTCTTTACCGACCCACTAGACTAGCTTCCACTGCTTCAATCCAGTCACAACTTGTTTTGTTGTAAGAGACCTTATACTAACCTGATCACGGACTGTGATGCTGTTCTCTTGAAGGATCATGATGGCATCAGAGATTTTCACATCTATCGGATCAACAACAGATTCAATGTTGAAAGGTCCCTCCAATCGTATTGCTAACTGTTTCATAGCCTCTGAAAAAAAAAATTTAATGGTTAAGCAAACAAAAATCTATTTGCATTTTTTAAATCATGTGTCTTTCATACATCTATATAAAAGTGCAAAACATCATTATCTTTTTTTATTATTTTTGTATAAGCTTCTCTATATAACAATATTGTGCTTTTTTGTTCTGCTATCTGTAAGATTAAAAGACATCATAAAACAAACTTTAACTCTTTTTATAGTTAAATCAATTACTTGTTTTCAGCAAGAGTCACTTTTTAAATAATGTCTATAGATCAAGACCGCAACTAAGTGGCCTTATTCCATCAAGAAATAATGTCAATAGATAAAATTTGATTTCCACTTTTTATATGTTATTATCTTTCAATTCTGGGCGTTTTAATAGCCTTAAAATATACAGGTCTCTTATCTAGTAGATGTACATTAAAAGAATTTTAAATCAAAATTGTGCCTTCCGAAATTTTAGATTACATAACCTATAAGAACTATGCATGTTGACAATTAAATCAAGCCATTGCATATTATTTTCTAGGTTTACGTGTTGTTGAAATTGTTAAGATGCATGTGCACAATTGCACAACACCATTTATATTTAAGTAGCATGGCATGTTTTCTTTGTTAATTCAAAGAATACTTCTGTATTCATGGGCAGAGTCCTTCATTTTTTTATCTTTTCACCTGATGGGAATTCTCATTTTCCGAAAGCCATTTTGATATCACGTAATGAGCCTATACATCTATGTTCCATCAATGTAAAAGACCGCTGCTGAGTTTTATAAAATGTGAGTGATAACTGCAAGAGACACTTCATTACACAATCATGGGAATTAAACTTTAAGCAATTATCTGGAACAATAACTGTTTTGTAGTAACTTTTCACAAGTAATCAACATTTTCACTTTTATCTGTATTTTACGGTCTTTTAAATTGATTTTTGGTGTTCAATAATAAATCTATTGTATGATCTCTTCATTTCCATATCCCAGGATACTTTTATCTAGTAATTAATTTGTAAAATTACAACTTCTTTCTCAATGGACTGCTCGTTCACCATAAATAGATGCTTTGGGGATTTGCAAAATAAGCATTCATTGCATGTATCTTCAAATGGCCAAAAATCATTAAATCAGAACTTGGCTGGAAAGTTTACTGTTGAAATGGCTACAAGGGTGTACTTAAGATATTATGAGGAGATTTTTGTCTATGTAAAAATCTGATTATGAACCCCATCATACCAAGTTTCAACAAACATCAATGCCACACACAACACAAAAATGAAAAGGATAAGATCAACATGAAATTGTTTCTTTAAGCCCCCTCTCTATCATGGACATGTTTGGCAGTATACTTTATAAGAACATTGCTGATAAGGTTTAAAGGCAAGTAACCTTCTACATCAACTGTAGGTCAATTGGTAAAGGTCATTTTGATGGTGGGACAGATTAAAGCAGCCATTTCATGATAGTATACTTTATCAAACTGATCAGGTTCACCAAACGATAGAAATCTTATAATGTGCCTTCTTCAGTTAACTTTATCCTTTATTTAGTTTTTTGAAACATCCATAAAATACTTCACCTTAAATGACCTTCAGTTATATGAATATATCTTATCAAAACACCTTTGTTAAACAAACATAAAACCTATATATATCACCTGACCAAATGACTAATTTTACATGTCAAAATTGATAATCGGAAAGAAATATTGGCCTTTGATGTTAAAACCTCAGTATATATTCTCAAATAGAAAGATCTTTAACAAATTATGATATAGGATATCAGGTACAAGTCACCTCCATTGTGAGTCCAGTCTGAGAGCTTATTAAATGTAACTCAACCATATATAATTTATCTATAAAACAAATCTAAACCTTTATATAAGCCAAATACAGAAAATAAATCTGATGAAAATATTTAAAGTGGAAATCAATTAGTCATGCTAGTTACGATTTTAAGGTGTGAAGTATTTAATGAAAGGGCTTAAGTTTCCTTCTTTCACCTTATTTCTGCTGACCAACTCAAGTTTTTGAACTGAATTCCACCCTTCCCCCCAAACTGAATGTAATGATTGACAGTCTTATCATTTGAACCATAACTTCTGAAATCACATCTGGTGCATGAAAAGATAATAATGATATCATTTACTAAGCTTTGATCAATATTGTTTACTTTTGAACCCAGTTGTTAACCAAATCTCCGACCAGGTCTGTTTACACAATGATAGGGGTAAGACTATGTCCAATATTGAAAATTATGGCTATCATAAATTACACGGTACTCAAGTACGACAACAGTACCCTTAAACAGTCATTTACAAAGGCTCAATAACTGACATTCTTCTAGTCTGTTCTACAGCTATTCTCATAACATTTCAAAACAAATATATCACACATTTCCACCAATCTGTTAATTAAAATTACTTATATCTGGATGTACAATTTGAACCTCACCTGTGCACAGATAACAGACAGATTTCAATCAAACAGAGGATTTTTTTTCTTTTTTGGAATTTTGCCGATAGTCTACTAGAATAGATCTCAGCTTAAGAAAAAATCACAATCTTCCTTTGATGTAGCAATACAATAACTTGTAAATATTTGTCTTGATAAATAACTAATTAAATGTATTAGGGATGTACCCCAGAGTTCTGTAAATGGGATGATTTTATCATCAAAATAATTTCCTTTGTTAGTACATGTATAGTATATAGTGCTCCACGGGAAACCTGTTTCCTACATAGTTATCTACTAACCTATTTTTGACACAGGAAGATGTGGATCTTGAATATTATTCCCCAATTTTAAGTTGTGACAGATATAATCAATAACAACATATTGAGGTATATGAACAGAACCCAGAATACTACAGACGGATACATAAATGAAAAGTCATGCTATGGAAAATGTAGTTTCTAGAAAACATTTTCAAATTGAAATATTCTCTTATTGAGTTATAAGGTATAATGTGCCTTCCTTATCCTTGGCCTTAATATTTATTTTTATCTAAAATGGAATAACATAAACATTATTTTTAGGTGTGACTTATCTTTAAACTATAAAAGCATTGATGATCTAATTCATATGAACTTGAATTCAATTCAGGTCATAAAACGCGGAAACTTTTTTTAACTTTTATACATAATTTCCTGTCACCAAGTTTTTTACAGATCTATTCAACAAATTTGTACACAAAAGAATGAAAAATGAAAATTACAGATTTAGGACAGATAGAATACCGCCTACAACATTATCATGGAGATCAGAGTGTATAGTAGGAAAAGACTTTTTCTGGATCCAGGCAATTTTCTATTTTAAAGTGCTGACCTCACAATTAAAACTTGAACCTTCTTTATCAAACAAATATTTGAACTATTCAGTATGTCATCAAATCAATATTTGCTTTAGTTTCCCAACACTTCTCCATACTTGACAAAATAGGACTGTAAATAATGCGCATATTTAAACTTCCGACGACAACGATGAAAAAATGAAAAGGTGGGTTGTTAAATAACAAGAGACAGTGACGAGACTGAATCACACCGCATACCTGAGGGTTAGAAATGTAAACATACAAGTGTTTAAACAAAGTCAAAAATGTTCCCACTTGGAATATTTTTTATAGAAAATTGACGCCATAATTTCTGTACATTACTTTAACCAAATAGAGAAAAGCTTCACAAATAACCCTCTGTCACACGTAATAAGCCAATTTCTACAGAGATCAAGACCTCTAAACTGAAGCACATATTATGGCCATTTATCATTAATTACAACAAGTGATTTATCATAATTTTTGCAACCTTTCAAATTCAGTTAACAAACAATTTACACACAAAACTCTTTTTTAAGTGATATTTTGCCTGTTATTTTATTTAGTTAATATCTGAAAGGCAATCATCATAATTGACAACCATAAATGAAGGCTCTGATGATTCATGGAAATTAGGGGGATCAATTTGGGATTTACATAAAAAAATAAATTGCTCACTACTATTACCGAAACGATATAAAGTTAGCTGATTGAAAAAAAATTTCAACTTCTAATCTGTTCGATACAAAAAAATACATTTAAATGTCTTGCAATATGTTTAAAATAAAACCATGCATCTGCAGATCAGTGCATGTACATCTGTTCCCGTCTTTCATTTCATATTTAAATCCATACCCTTTTTTTAAAGAATGAAAAAAGATGACGTTTATGGTTTGAATGACTTTCTTAAATGATTTTAATCTCAATCTAAGAAACATAAGCTACATTTTATAAATATTCACAAAATAGGTTCAGGTTTCCAATATTTGAAAACAAATAAACATGTCACACTTATAAAACTTATTTTTGGACTATAAACACCTTCACAAAATATTTATTCTTGAACTCAAGATGTCATTTTAAGGCTATAATCCTCAACTAATTTTTGAAATACCAAACACTGAAGTTTCAATCAAGAATACACAACAAATACATGAACATTTTTAAAAGATATTGAATTAAAAGACTCATTTGGTTATGGATGGCATAAATGTAGTTCCAAGTTATTAGCAATACATGTACTTATCAGTTATCAATTTAATTTTGTTTGGAATGAGAAGATCTTGGGAATTTTTAATCAGTTGGTAAAGTGGGGGGTTGGTATTCAGACATTTTTGTTTATAAAAAGGGAAATCAAATCCCAGGATTCTAAAGTCCTCACTGGATCTTCAAATGGTTATACACTTTATACTTTAACATTACCAGAAATTTGAAAATCTTCATTTGGTAAAACTTAGATTTAGTTATTTTAATTAGCCCTAACCCTACCTACCCAGAAAATAGCTGCCTACTCAAAATCTTTTATTGTCCTGATCTGAAAATATTTTTTTTTTTATTCAGATAGGCATGGACAATAAACATCTGATACTTAAATTTCTCTTTGCCAAAAAAAGAAAATGCTAACCTACCGTATCCACTGTCTCGATGTTGGGTAGGGTTTGGGCAAACTGAAATATTTTTAAGTGTGGCCTTAACATGTATTTCATTTTGTTATATCTCTATAATGTAGCGTGTTCTGTTCAAAAGGTACCAGCTTTATAAAGTCATAAGGTCCGGTATTTTACATGCACAATGTGACTTCTTTTTATTATTGCAGTAAATGTAACCCCAAAACCTAATAAAAAACAATAGACAATAAATATTAAATCTCATTTTTTTTACAGCTTATTATCTACCAACAACCTGCGAAATAAATCTTTTAACCATAAATGTCAACTGAAATTTCATATTTCATAAATTCCTATAAATTTTAATAGGTTCTAAAATGACTTGAACGATTATGTGATTTATGTAAATCAACATATTTGGGGTGCTTTAAATGTTGCAGAATCAGTAAGGGATGGTACTAGCCTTTATTAAAATGGTAGCATGTTTTTTTGGTATTCTAAAGGGTTCATATATATATATATTTGTATGTGAGTATTTAATGAAAAACGAAACTATACAGAATGGGTAAAATTATTAAGAAACTCAATTAAGTTCTGATCTACATTTCACGAGAGATTGCTTAATTTCAGACCATATAGATGGGAAGCATGGTTTTCTGCTTAGTTCCAATAATAAACCAATAAATCTGGCAAGAAAAGTAGGGCAAGAGAGAGCCACAATGCAATTTTCCATATTAATTATTCTAAGGGGCATAATTACTCCCGTATAAGTAGTGGATTAGCAATAATGATCACACAAGTCTTAGATTTCAACAATATATACATTTGAAATATTTTTATAAAACTATGAAAATAATAAAATTGAGAATGGAAATGGGGAATGTGCCAAAGAAACAACAACCCGACCATAGAGCAGACAACAGCATGAATGTATGTACTTGAGTACTTGAAAAGGTTATTTCCTTTTAATTTATTATTTACACATCCAAGGGGCACAACTTCAATAGAAACAGCTGATCAATGTTGCAAAGGGGACATAACTAATGGGGACATACCGGTAACTAATGGAGACATAACAGGGTTCAATATTAAAACTGTTAAATCATGTTGGCCCTTCCCCCTCATAGCAAAAAAACATGACACATAACTTGTCCCAAAAGGGGACAATAATGAATGTCCAACTAGTTTTACTAATGAAGGAATTCCATGCCGTCTTCTCACAGAACCCGACAATCAATACTTTCCTGTAATATTATTTTTAGCAAATGTCATGATGAATTTTTGATGTTATTTGTATGCTACTTTGCCCCTCTAATAATGGGTGTAATTTGTGCTTAATTCAGTAATTTTTATAGAAGATTACAGGTCCATTCAAGGATTTGAACATTACATTCAAAATATTGTATACATTGAAGCTTTTTAAAAAATGTTTATTCCTACTTTATCATTTTTCTTTTCCTTTTCAGACAACATAATTGATATATCTATATATAGTGTCCTTTTATTCATAAATTACGGGCTTGTTTAATATACTTGTTAAGTATTTTAAAGTGTCATGACTCCCGTTTATGTTTTCTTTTTTTCTAAAGTAATATAGTATAAAATTCCTTCCACATGATGTAATTACACCATGACAGATCGGTCTTTCTCGGTTATACAATATAAGGTGATTACTGCTGACATATGGCAGATTCTGATTTCAAACACCCTTAAAATATTCAATACTTTGACTTAAATGTGATACTTTTTTCTTGTTCAAAAGTCAATTAGGTCTGGTGACAGATTGCGTCTATTCTCGCAGTCTTATCCAGTCTGATATACATGTGCTCCCAGCTGTCTTACAGATGACCTCGACATTATAAGGAGACAAAACACGAAGAAGTGTCACAGCAATTTATAATGATGAAAGTAGTGTTATAAAGTACCACTGCACATTAAGAAAACCGCAGAATGCCAAAGATTTTTGCAACATTACTGAAGTTTTTAACATGTCTTTGAATCATTTTAAATATTTCGCGTTTCAACTTTCTCTTTTCTCACTGTGTGGATTTCCTTTAATGATGATGGGGTTAACTGAGGGAAAAGTATCTTCAAAAACTGTCATTTCAAGATTCTTCAGGACTGTATTTCCTATTGTCAATATACTAGAGTTTAATAAGATTTTCAATTCAATTTTACAGTCTATCTCTAGTGGCAACAGACTTGACTTTTATAAATACAATTTAAATGTGGAATGCCAAAAAAAGATTTCATTTCTTTACCACAGAAAGTAATAAAAAATCTTATTACTTGAATTATTCTGGAAATTTATAAATTGTATACCAGTTTATCTTTTTATACATGCAGGTGCCATTACTAAAAGCAACTGCAGTTTTGTGGTTGTTTCGTTATTAACCAAGATCTTACCAATATAATCATTCCAAAGAATATTAAGTTCTGCATGGTAAGCTAAACATCCCTTCATGGTATTCAGACAGTAATTGTTGCATGGCTTGGTTTGTGTAAGGCCTCGGCACTGTGGACAGTAGGACATTCTCATTAATGCTTTGGTACAGGCTGGTGTTGGTCGAAGCTAAAAATAAAATGGCAATTTTACTTAGTACACAAATGTGAACGACAAATACTCATTAATCATTCAGTTTTAACCTTAGTTTAAACTGTTTGTGGAAGTTATATTTTCATAAGCCTTTTCAGCAAATCTAAGTTGACAACTGGTGAAAAATTCTGACATTAGCAATCAACAATCAGTGAAAACCTCAAAACAATATTTCAATCTGATGCCTTAATTTATTAAGTATTAAAATTAAGCAATCTACACCCCAAATTCATGACAAAGAGAGAAGCCATGATGCTTGGGATCTCGCTGAATTTACCAAACAAATTTAATCAAGTGTTTACCGGCCCAGACCAGTTTCTACTGGATTCCAGCATCGGGTAACTTATTTAATTTAGGTATTCTCTAATCAATTAATTGACACTTATTGACTTAATAGTAAATCATTAATTGAAAACAAAATTAACTTCCATTAATATATGCATGTACTCTCAACACCAAAAATCAAGATATATAATACTGAACTAAAAAACTTCATTATAAAATGTGTATTCCATTCTGATCAATTGGTAATAAAAGAAAATCTTGATTGTTACCACCACTATCCTAGTTATAAAATCAATAATTATTTTTTTGTTTTACTCCATGTGGGCTGGCACATAGGGTGACTAACATCAGAATGAACGTGTCTGCAATGACATTAACTCAACTTCTCAACCTAAATCCAATATTAAACATGTGATATCATATTAAGATATATTATATATTCATCATAGTTTAATTAAGATATGTTCCAACTTTCAGAACCCATTGCATAATCTAGTACAGGCTGCAATATGCTGCAACATATTGTCGAGACAAAGTTAAGACCTCAAGAAAGACATGTCTGCTACGTCTGTGACCAATTTTATCTACATACACCTTTCTTCAGATGCACCCATTCATAATGACATTGTTTCAAAAGAGCTTTATTTGGAAGATCCCATTGATACAGTTATGAACTGATACTTCACATAGAATTTAAATACAGACATTTCATGATTTTGTTTGAGATAAGATAGGGTAATTTTCATTAACATTTATATGCAATTATGGTAAAGGCATCAAAGACATGGACTCTGAATTATTTATAATTTATTAGGCTTAAAAATCAGTGTTAGCTAGACATGGATGGTTTATTAATTTTACAGATCCACACACAATTTTTCTAATAAAAACTTTGTCTGCTATGTCTGTCTTAATCTTAGCCCAAACATATACTCACACTACTACAAATGCTTGCCTATGAATTTGTAAAAACATGAAAACATTTAATCTAAGTTCTTTCATGATTAGTCTTGCCTCTAACACTTAAATTTTGTAAATTTATAGTTTTAATCTTTTTTTAACAATCAATGAAATTTATTTTTAAATTGTATTAAAAAGCTACCTGACTCAAATAAGACCAGAGTATGACTACAAATGTTTTTATTATGCATACATCTGCTCTGCCTCTACCATCATCAATATGTTGTGCCTAAAGGAATTGTATGTGTTTTATTGGTGTATCTAAAGAATTGCACGAAATCACAACAAAATGAAACCACAACAACTGTCTTCCATGAGCTGACTAATTGGAAAAGTAATTTGGTCATTTCAACTATTTAAACCTGTGCTTAGACAAATAAATCTACTGATTTCAATATCTAATGCAATAACTGGAAAGATTTTCATATAACTGGGAGACTTGAGTCTAAAAATATGTAGTAGTCTAAAGAATAGACAGAAAACGAAATTGCATAACAATCATTGTCAATGCATGCCTCTATCCATAATTCTAAGAAATCCTACTTTAAGTCAAGTGTATTCTGAACTTTTTTTGTGTTGTCAGAGCTCCAGATAAGCTGCGTATTTGCGTGATCCCGCTATACAAATAATAAAAAACCCAATGCAATTGCCCATTGTTGGGTTCAATAACCCAATTAATTCAAAGGGAAACCCAATTATATGCCAAAAACATTAGTTCTCAACCCTTTTATTGGCTACAGTTTACGTTATTTACCCTTATCTGTTTACAGTCGTTGCGTAAATCTTTAATTTTTTATAATATTCATAATTGGAAATTTCCTTTCGTCCTAAAAATAAATCCCTGCATCAAGTAGCTGAAATGGGTCCCTGTTGGAGTTTTCCATTGCTTAATAAGTACACGTTTTTTAAAACATTTCAATCTTCTCGGCGTTTATCCATTAGCATGTGTCATGAAGTCATATTTGTTTCGAATTGCTCGGGATTTATCATAACATACATTGAATTCAAACAAAAGTGTATGTCCGATAAAAATATTGAATAGAAGCATGTTTTCTGCTTCTTTTGAAAAGCTGAGGGAATGTACTGATGATAACAAGACCCAACCAGTTTTATTAGGAAGCGTCCTCGAACGCACGGGCGTGTATGCATACCTTAAAAAGAACATTGCAATCAAACATCAGGTTTTCGTCAAAAAAAAAAACAGTTGGAAAAAGTGAAAGGCCAAATCAATTATGACATGATAAACATGATAAAGCACCAGAAACCTAAAGTTCTAGTAAAAGACAACTAAACCAGTAGATTTATGTAAATTGAATAAAACTTAAACATTCATGTATAATTAGAGTTCTTATACTATTTTTATTTCATTTTACGGTTAATTTATGAATACACATATACAGGCACTGTCACTGGTCTCAGAATTTATTATATAAAGGTACATGACGTGTGCCTGTGAATACACATATCCATTTTTGTGAGAAAACACAAAACTGGCAGAAAGTTTAAAACGGGACACAAATTGAACCTACTATTGCTCCTCAGTGAATAAACCAAATAAAACAGCTAGCAAATAACCCTAAACCAAATAAAACAGCTAAACAAAGAAAGAAACACATTTAAGATGGAAAAAAATCTGGGGTTGATATTGCCTAAATATTCAATATTGTGTTGATGAAAAAACCCAATACATTAAGGAGCTTGGTGGTGAAAAACCCAATTTGATATTAACATGAGGGGTGAACTGGAATTGATAATGCAATAAAAAAACTTTATCACCCAATTATATAAGAAAATGGTGGGTAAAAACCCCAATTTGTGAATCCTTATCTGGAGCTCTGGTTGTTATGAAATTTACGTTCTATATGTACAATCAATTCTAATTTGTTTTCCTCAAGCTTTTTACATTCTATGATGAATAAGGTATATAAATAGGCTGATAAAGAGTAAATGTTGTTCATTTCAATTTAAGTACTTAATGGACTTGTTTTAGAGTTACAGTACCAAAATAAATGTATTTCAAGAGTACTTTTTGACACATTTAGATCTTAAGTGTCTTATGTATAATATATTGCCACTCATTTACTTTTTGTACAAAGTTTTACATTTACACCATCAAAGATAAAATAATCTTAGCAAAAATTAAATAACTGCAAGTAAAACATGCAAATATGATAAAAGTGTTTTGAAACAGCCATTAAATCACTGCACCTCAAGCCATTCTGTATGAATAAAATATTACAATGTAATAAAATGTGAACTGAGTTCAACTGCTGCTTTCATGTTCCCTATTTAATGTCTACCTTCATTTATTGAAGAATTCAACCACTGTTTACAAATAAACAACTGTCATTTGGAAAATAAAAACAAAACATTTAGTAAAACTTTAGGGAGATTTGTGTTCTTAACACTGTTTCAGACCATTCACTGCTACATGGACAGTGAAACATGGTAGAATATATAAGTGTGACATGATCATCATCAATAACAAAACCATTACCCAATTCACGATCCATCCCCTTCAAACAAGTACCTACATTAGATAATCTCTTTACAATGTAAGTCTTTTCATATATTTCTTCAAACTAGGAAGACTGGCAGAAACATGCATAAGAAAAAAACTCAAGAGTTTTTTCTGATATTTTTACCACTGCATGAGGAATTTCACAAAGAATGACAGAAATCTGAATCACAGATCCTTCCTGAAATTTGTTGAAGGACAAGAGGACATGTGGTCGAACTACAATGATTCATCAGACAGACCACAACAAGTCTAACCAAAAATGTAGGAAACAATCTTATCTGTGAAATCAGGAAAAATTAACAAATTTCCCTGTACATTATTCTATTATTATATTATTTTTTTCAAAATTTAGTGATTTTGTTTACTCTATAAACATAAATGTAAGAATAATCAGGTACAAAATTTAAGTCTGAATCTGATAAAAATGTGGCAATATTTTTTTGTTTTTATTCTGATTATATATAAATTCCATAAAAGGGGATCAGACATTTTGTTTATCTACATGTAATGTTTGTTTATCTATTTTTCAACAGATGAGTGGCCAATAACTTTATGCTTGCCCAAAGTAGTGATAGCATGGTAGAGAAAATGAATAAATGCTAAATAACACATACATGTAACAGTTAATTCAAAATCTTCACAGAATTTACTCATCATGGTGTGATTTTTATATAGGAACATTTATTTGAAAGGGACTAGTATCCAGACACAGATATTCAGACAGACAAATGAACCTACTGACATAGAATAAAAGCATGTTTAGCTGATTAAACAAGTTTTATCCTAATTTCACAATGTCGATGTTATCCAATGAATTTTCCAGCCTAATAAATTTGAAGTCTTATGTTTTGGCAAGGCTTTTGTAAGCCTTAAAGTTGTTTAAATGCAAGGTATATATTATACTTAAGTACGCCTATCAATTTTCCAACCAGTATATGACATGAACTTGAGGCAATTCATTTTTCACAATGAAGGTCAAAAACCTCACTGAATTCTATTCCTTATCAATCAGTCCAGACTTCATAGGACAAGTTAGGGAAAGGTCCTTTGTGTCAAGAATACTTAATCTTCATTCTTCAGTAGTCTTGTGGAGATATTTTCATCACATATGCAGTGATTTCAACACATTCATATAAGTAATTCTTAAGTTCTAAAGAAAAATATATTTGGTGGAAAAATTTACCAGGTCACTGATCAATTTTTTTTTTCAGCTAATGAAACTAACTGGTTTTGATCTTTTTTATGTTTTGTTTTGTCTATTTCTGAAAACATCTGGCGAATAAAACAAGGAACTTTGGAATTAGTATAAATGTTTTTTCTACTGTAACAACATGATGAAATCCCTGGCCTCTGCATGCTAATGAATATATCTTTGGACTTAAGGATTTAAGAAAATCTGGCTTGATTTGCATGTCAGAGTCCAGACTTTTTAAGTATGGACTCATCTTAATGAGAACTCTTAACTGTGAATTACGGAGGGAAAAGACTTTTTTCTGTAACATCAATGTTTTGTTTTCTTCCATACCCAAGTGTTCAAACAATTTCCCCAAGTTTGTAGCTTCACAGAAATGTGTTTCATACAGCGTACCTGTGTGAAACACTGAGATAACTGGAGTCAATTGTATGTATTAGCTTAAGTAAATAAATGTATGAAAACTGTAACCTATGCTGGCAACAGAGAAATGTTGTTTCATATCACAAAGTTCAGATACAGAAAACAACAGAGTTGTGTTTGTCTTTCACAGGGGTCAGGATGAACTTGTTTGCAGAAGTTTACAGCCTATATGTTTTACTATTACACTTCAAATAAAGTATTTGTATCAAATATATTAAAACTGTTGTGTACATGTTCGTGGCATCACAATCTCATAATTCCAAATCGTTACATTTTTTTTAATGATAAACTAAAATAATTAACCATTCAAACTCCAAATATACAAAGAACCGGTGAGAAAATGTCTTATCTAATGTTGGCGTTTTCGTTTGAATGTGAAAAAAAAAGTTATATGTTTTATATTATTTCATACATGTGATACAGACAAAATTTTAACAAAGGCCTTGTAATTCATAACAAAAATTTACATGAAAAAAGTTCTTTAGAGAATGGATGCAAGTCTTTCTTTCCTAACATTAGTCTAAAACTAATCAAATATTCTATGGATCATAAGCCATGAGCAGAGTAAACTATAATACTTTATTCTTAAATTAAATACCTTTGCAACTTCTAGAATGACATCTCTACCAATGGCCAAACCTTGCACAAATGTTCTTGCAGCAATAAAAGATCGCCTTACTTGGCTGGATAATTTTTGAGGCACAGCTCCAAAAGGTTTCAACTGGTCCATTTTGCTAGTCACACACTTAAGATAAACATCATCAAATTTATGTTGAACATTTAATAACTGGAACATTCGCCGCAATAAGTTTTCGAAAAATTTGTCTAATGTGGAAGTAAGGCTTTTGTCTGTTCCTTTATAATACTTCAGTAAATCTTCAAATAATTGTGTAAATATTTCTGCATTTTCTCTATAAAGTAACCCATATGTTTTAACAAACATTTCATGTAAGTCTTTCTTGGCATTGTGTAATAATTCTGTAAAAAATTCTGAAAAAGAACAAAACAATTAATTAATATTACAAATGTATATTCTGTTAAAACAAGTGAAACTGCGAGCTACTGCTCACTGATGATACCCCCGCCGCAAGTGGATAATATTAATAGTGTAAAAATATGCAAGTGTTCGGTAAACAGGAAGTTGTCGAGTGATGAATCTGAAAATGCATCACACGGTATAGCTGACTTATAAAAATCCTGAAACCAAATTTCAGAAATCCTTGTATTGTAGTTCCTGAGAAAAATGTGACGAAAATTTTTTACTTGGTTATCATGTGTAAAATCATACAAGTGTTCGGTAAACAGGAAGTTGTCGAGTGATGAATCTGAAAACGCATCACACGGTATAGCTGACTTATATAAATCCTGAAACCAAATTTCAGAAATCCTTGTATTGTAGTTCCTGAGAAAAATGTGACGAAAATTTTCAACTTGGCTATCATGTGTAAAATCATACAAGTGTTCGGTAAACAGGAAGTTGTCGAGTGATGAATCTGAAAACGCATCACACGGTATAGCTGACTTATATAAATCCTGAAACCAAATTTCAGAAATCCTTGTATTGTAGTTCCTGAGAAAAATGTGACGAAAATTTTCAACTTGGCTATCATGTGTAAAATCAGACAAGTGTTCGGTAAACAGGAAGTTGTCAAGTGATGAATCTGAAAACGCATCACACGGTATGGCTGACATATATAAATGTTGATACCAAATTACAGAAAGGGTGGATGTGTAGTTCCTGAGAAAAATGTGACGAAAGTTTCATGGGACGGACTGACTGACGGACTGACGGACTGATGGACGGACGGATGGAAGGACTGACAGACAGAGGTAAAACAGTATACCCCCCCTTTTTTAAAGCGGGGGTATAATAAACAATTATAAAAATGTATAGTGTAAAAAAGGCTTTACATAATGAAATTCTTTTACCAGTGGATTCTGATGACTATATATGGGTAGTTTAGAGCAGGTGTTATAAATGTAAATTAAAATGAATCCTTTTTTAATGCTTAAATTGACCATTTAACTTAACTTCTTTACAGTGTTAACTTGAAAGCCTGAGATTATCAAACAGACATAAAAGAAAGAAATAGATATGCATTATAATTGTCCTATATGACCTAAAAGCTTTTATTCAACATTTTTATTGAATTGAGACTTTGGTAGCTTTCATCTGTGCACAATCTATCCCCAATGAAGTTATTAACAAAGCTTTTTAATCTTGAACAATATACTTTCACCCAGTGCCATTCTAAGACTTATATATATATATCTCTATTTAGCATTATTAAAGTACACGTAACAATGACCTGTATTATCTTTAGGCATTCAGAAAGTTTTCATTTCAATTTCATTCACATATTTACGATTGTTCATCTTTGATTTATTTTTGCACTTTGATGTACTTTTCATTGATCTACCTTATGCACATTTCTGATCTGGCAGCTACAATAAAAACATGTTTTTGATATCATTTGAGATAGCCTATCAAAATGCATTACTTGAGTAACAGGCTTTCAAAGCAAACAAAATATATGACGCAGATCAAATTCAAGTTGATCCGGCTATATAATTTATTCTCTTCATCTCACAAACTAAGTTTCAAATTTTTATGAAAGTAATATATTAACTCAGTACATTGTATAAATGCATACTAATGCATACCAGTTGCCTATTGAATTAGAAGAATATACATACATTTCAGCTCTGTCATATTTACATAAATAATATAAGGTTGTCCTTCCACTTATAGGAAACCTTTAAGCATGACAAATTGAAATCAGGGGTTAAGATTCTCATTTTCTGCTAATACAATGAAGAGATTGTCGGACTAATGAAAATCCTGAACTTTCATTCAGGAATTCATAAATATTAAAATGAATTTCGAAAAGCCAATACACATATGTTGAAGAATGTACCCAGCAGCGATAACCTCCTTAACTTATACTAAGATATCAAATGTATGTACAAAAGTGTCAGTTCTCAGGTCACATTTACATCATATTCAGTCATTAAGTGTACAAAAGAAAAAAATATTTTATCAATGGAAAATGAATGAACATTCCATAGTGTTCTTAAACAAAGAATTTTACAGCAATATTTCTAACTAAGAAAGTTTAAAATTTTGATAAATATATACTAGACTAGTACACATATGATTAGTTGGCAAAAAATTGATATAAAACTTGTTTGCTTTAACTCCAACTTTTGTCTAAAGGTTACAGATTTTTAACTAAGGTTTGGCTTGGTAGTTGCATTATTGATGCGTACCTGCATTGCTTTCAATTCTTAACAGTTTTGAAATAGAAATTTTTAGTTCAGAACACTTTGAAATTATTGTGAAAACTGAGATGATTCACTAAAATAAAAACTCCCATTTCAAATTTCAATATCATTATTAGAATGCAGCATTTCCTGAAACCATAATAATCAATATTGCATTTGTGTCCATGCCATAATATCGAATAATTGCAATAATAAATACAACCAAAGATTCTGAATTAACAGACCAATTTACATAAAACATTAGCCATTAGTGGAATGGAAGACAGGAAAAATGTAAATGCACATGTATACATGTACATCTTAGAACACATATGCTTTTATCAACATATGGTAACTGTTTCATGTACAAATGTACTTGTACATAAATGTACAGGTCATTCAATGAATAATTGTCGTGTACATGTCAGTCATGTAACCATGACAGTGTATCTACGGAAGTTCTTTGAAAATCCTGTGGTCAACCAGAGTGTCATTTCTATCATTAATATTATATTACTCAGACAATGTCCACCTTTATTGACTTGTGAATGTAACAGATGACCATTATATGAGATCATGATTTCTAATCGATAGGCATTTATTATAAGTTACATATGTAACAGCTTTTAACAAAAAATCTCTCCTTAATTACTACATTTATTTATCTGTCTGCACGTCTCAGCCAGATTACAATTACAGATGTAGAAGCCAGTAATTCTGTCATGGGTCTTCCACGGCTGTCTTTTCATAATGGCACCAAACCGTAAGAAAATTTACAGATTTTTTGGCATTGGGATTTTTACAGATGATGTTGGTGTTAGAAAGTTTGGCCTCCGTTCATACAATATGACTGTTAATTAGTTTTCCACCCTACCATCAGACATAATGATTTCCATTAACAGTTTGGTATTGCACAAAACCATTTTGCTGATTATTTTTCTCAGACTTGGAGTTGATTAGCCGAAGACAAGTGAGGATTATTCACTTGCGACAAAATTGGCGATAATCAACGATTTTTCCTCGATACATCTTAATTCCATTCTGTGAATGGATATCAGATAATCACAAAGATGGCTAGGTATCCTAATCCTCTTGTCAACATGGCTTATAGAAATATGCATCTTTGATGAAGACATGATCTATTATTTATTTATCTACCTTATTAATTAACAATCCTCAATAACACTTTCAACATCAAACAAAACCTTATTGATTAGATAAGACACAAAGAAGGTCCAAAGATTTTTCTATATAACAAGGTTATTAAAGTGATAAACATACCACCTTCAATCGGGTTCAGATTTTCTCATTATTTTGAAAACCATATAGAAAAATTTCTAAGGGATTAACACAGTATTATATATGTCTTTATGACTATAACTATATAAGCTTTATACATGTAGCTGGGTAACGATTTCATAGGGAATCAGTGTAAACATGGTTGAACAGAAGTAGTAATAGCAATGAGTTTCTTTAACATACATGTACATTGTAAATACCAATCATCGCAACAAATAAAAGGCATTTTGTTGTAATATTCTTGTAAAACATGTATATTAGTTTTGTTTACTTTGTTTCAGAGCTATTTAGAATGGAGAAATATTAACCTTAGAACTAGGATAGTTGGAAATTTTGGGCACAAAAAGCCAGAAAATTGGTTGACACAAGACTGATCTTTGTTTAAATGTACTTTTAAGTAGACAGCAATATGATAAAAGGGGAGTGAAAGAGTACCCCCTTTTTCAGATACAAGTGTAAACTTACATGTACCTTTTGTGTATAGCTCAACTCAGGATAATTTTTTGCTTGCATTTAGTAAAGACACTTGTCTCATATCAAAAAGACTTACATACATTGACCTTTTTTGTTTGATATAATTATGCTGCTATTTCATTGAAGAATACCTAACATCTACTTAAAAAAAATATCTAAAACGGATTCTTGTTAATGTCAGGATTTTCTAGATCTACGCAAATTAGAAATGAAGATGAGAAACAGACTGTTTGAAGGCTGGTTTAGTACAATGTATCAACTATATTCTGATAGGGTCAGCATTTTCTCCATCAATAGTTAATGAAGTGGAACATCTGAATGTATGATGCTTCAAGCTGACATTAGAATAAAGATTTTGTCAATCATTCAACAAAGATCAGGAAGAACTGAAAATAGCCAAAAGGATTCAAGTGTTCATTTTTAAAGATACATTCTTATCAAAACCATGTTTCTCTGATTTTGACACTCATATTTTTTGTCGATCATTCAGATCAAGATCAAGAAAAAAGATGCTTAAGGATTGAGAAATGATTCAAGTATTCATTGTCTACTAGTTTTCCACAAGCATCTTCTTTACAGACAAGACTGTTATCTTCCTCTTGCCTAAAAAACAGCCAAGAACTTACCATCAAATTTTCTTGTTCTTGATACAAAAGTACTCTGTACATATCTAAATGACTGGTCTACTAAACTATCATATTCCTTGGCACTTAATTCACGTAATTTAATTTCCATGTCTCTTGTACAACATGTGTACCCATCTCCACGTGGACACACCTCTAAATGGTCTCCTGAAATCACACAAAAGTTTATATGTCAAAAATTTCAGTTACAAATTAAATGTACAGACAGTATCTTTCTTCATCATTATTATAGTCGATATTAAGAGTTCCTGCATACATGTATGTATGTTAAACAGTTAAGCTGACCACAATCATAATGGAATAGATTAGGCTTCAAATGTGAAACTCTTCAAAAATATTTTAAGATCAGATTTCAATGCAAATGTTGTATATTCAATATAAGACTCATAAATACAGACATGACAGAAGACATGCACGACACTGTTTATTAGTTCAACTATTAATTATATAAAGTCTAAATGTTCAAAAGCCGCTTGAAATTTAAACAAAAATAAAGGTATAGCAAAATGATTAAAACACAATAAATAATTGATACACAATTTAATTGTAATTAATTCATTTTTGTATGAGACACAGTACATGTACATGAGACAAGAGAAATGAGAAATTTAATAAAACCTCTCAGACAAAAGTTGCAATATTAAAAGTGCCGGAAACTACCTCAAGAATTACCCCTCCCCTCCCCAAGTGTTTGGACTTCTACAATTACTATTTTAACCTCAAGTCAAATTCTTCACTGTCTAATTTTTACCTTAAAACAGTACCATCTAGTAGAACCCTATTAATTAAAATTTTCCTTATTTTGTCATAATGAATTTATCATTAGGCAAAAACTTCTTTAGCAATGCATTACATGTCTAATGAAATAATGCATCCATTTGAAATATTGCATACCACCAGTTAATGTACATGTAATTAATTGTCACTCTTTTTTACAATTATGCAGATGAAACATGAATTACTACACCATGGAAACTCTCTACCTAAGTGATATACAGCATACAAAGTGTTGTAACAATATACAAAAGTAACAGGATTATTTTCTTGCAATTAACAATCACACATCTTTGATAAATTTGTAATTACTTTACAATTAACAAATTGATTGACCAAATATACATGTATCTTCATCAATCAATGCCTGTGGCTAATCTTTTAGACACCTGATAAGTTTCAGTGATCACAGATAACTTCCAACATTTCTATCAATTTCTGTTCTCAGAGGTTATAAACTGATAATTTATCTTCAAAACAATGAAAATTATTTCACTTATTTATGATTCAAAATTTGACATTTGTCTATAACTTTCCTTTGTCATGTTTGTTGAAAGTACTTAAAATAATTTTGAAGATGTGAAACAATTATTTATGCTCCCTATGGCCATTTTAAATCAATATAACTGCAAAAAGATTTTTGTCAGTTAAATAATTTGTACATGTTGTATACATACACGTAACCTCAAAAACTTTTCTCATTAACATACAAGTATAAAACAAAACAAAACTTGATAAATAAAAACTTGTGCTGTCCTGAAGTAAAGTGTATCTTATATAATTGCATAGCAATATAATGTGTCCCACAGAAAGTAACCAAAAGCTAGCGTGCAATAAATTCCAATATTGCACTAGTGCAATAAATCTTCAAAATTCATGATGTCACCAACGACAAAATCTTAGTTTAAACCAATTTTTACTTTCAAATATTATATTGCTATTCAATAAAAGGGTTATTGCATGAATATTGGGGAATATTGTCCCTCGTAGAACATACATTGCACTTGCAAGCTCATGCAATATAAAATTCTACTCTGGACAATATTCCCCAATATTCATGATATTCATGCAATAACCCTATAATATTATCTGATACTATGTTTAATTTATGGATACGGTATAGGTATTTCATGTCAACTCGCATGCTTCTGTTTCATTCAACCTTGTTAAATAATAGCAAAAAATAAACCTATAAATTTTATTTTAATAGACTAGACACAAATTTAACTTTAAATGTTTTACAGCAGGTCAACAAGTAAACTGGAATCATTTAAATGCCTTTTTGCTAAAGAAAATAATTTTAAATTTTTAACAGCTAGTGAAGCGAAAAATTGTCTGCAAATGAGAAATTGTATAAAGAAGATCTTGTCCTGTGATCATCTCATGAGGTCTGTCAAATACTATAGATAAGGATCTAGGGATAATCCACCTTCAGGGAATTTTGACAAGTTCACAATCACTAGTCATAGTGTGACAAAATAATTACTAAATCTTGAACAAAGCTATGTACAATAATTACATGTAATACCATTTAACAGGTTTTTTTCAGTAAATAGCCTTAAGTCATCGGAGATCACATGACACTCAGGGGTAATTTTTTGTAAGGGATCAATTTATTATTTGAAATAACTGTAAGGTAATCAGGCAAACACTTTACAAGTCAAACTAAGAAAAATATTTAGTGACTTAATCCTTCTTTTTAAGTGCTAAAGCTTTGATCTAGTATAAATAAGGATTTTTAGTATGTTTTTGTAATGTTATTGCAATCTTAATGTGTGAGATTTGACAATTTACTGTTTACTTCAGAAGGAAAAACATAAGACAATCCATACTTATACTAAGGTGTCACAGAATATGTAAACATGAAGTGATATGACATCCAAATGTTTTTTGCAAATCATGACAATTCTGTGTGATGCACAATCTTAGTTTTTCAACACACATTGAATACTAATTTTGTAATATAATTTAAATCTCTGCAGGACATGTAACCCAACCCAATCCTATCTTCAGTTTTTATCTGAAGGAATTTAGTTGAAAAATATCCAAAAAATATTGAATTCCATCATTCATTTTGTACATGTGTAAATAGCTTTCAAGTTCAGTTACAATCATCAAGTTTATAAAAGTTGAACAGTGCTACACTGTAGGTTAATGCATTTTATCTTGTAAGACAAAAAATATATACCTTGAATTTGAATGTACTAAATATAAGCTTCTGTTGTTACCTTTTTTCCCTTATTTTAAAAAAAAATATTGTTGCATCAAAAAATACTTGGTTGGACAAAAATATATGTACATGTACAAATGTGCCATATTGGTTCTAGTTTCTCAATGTACTGCTTAAACAAATTGGTTAAACTTTTTTTTTTACCATTTTTCTGAATAAGAGCTTAATATTTCCAGTACTTTGTCAAAACTTTATAAAAAAAAAAAAAAAAAAAAAAAAAAAAAAAAAGAAGATGGTTGATGTGGCAGGTTTTAGGAACCCAAGACCATGAAGACAGTACACGAGAAACTGATTTAATTCTTTGCCTTAATCACAAAGGTCATTTTTACAGGGTCATCAGATGTCCACTTCAGTTCATAACAGCAGGTGCCCTCAGTGAATTAAACATGTCAGATATGTGACCTGTAATTATCACATGTATTATACAATCCAATGGTGTCCCATAAAAGGTTCACATAAGAAGTGTTACATTTTTTACCTCCATCACTTTAGTGAATGATAACAAGGGCCATGATACTGTCAATATCAGGTGATAATAAATACAAAATGTTAATTCATATCATGTGAAAATTTACATAGGTAATCAGCTTTATATTCAAAATACCAACAATTTATGCAAAAATGTCTTTAGCACAAAGGCTGTCTTATAAACTACAGGAACAAAAAATGTCTCAGTTTTCAATTGGTTTTGTAAGGAATGAACAATATACACCTAAACTGTTTGACAATTTAGGAACTTTTAATTAATATAAAACAACTTTAAAGCTGTGCAATGTGTAAAAAACACTGAAAATTTTGGGAGGCATATTCTATAGTTTCCTCTATAACTAGAGTAAAAATTTCTTCTGCATGTACATCTCTTAATTTGTATTCATCCCAAAGTATATGCATAGTCTACAAGTACAAAATGCAGAAACATCCCTTAATCTGTATGATATCAAAATGTACAGAAGCAAACATTCAGCATTACATGTATATACCAAATTCAAAAGCTTCAGAAACAGTATAAAATTCTTTCAGATTAAACACAATTGGTCATTATCTAAACCAATGGCCAGAGAATAGACAAATTTACATGTAGTAGGAAAATGATTTACGATCTAGCCAGGGGTAAACAACACAAGGGTAGTGTTTGATGTTGTTGATTTACTCACTTTTTCATGGAAATTTAATGTGCTGATTACTGACCTTTTATTGTACTTTATTGTAAAAGTGATTAATACTATAATTTGTACCTGTCCAACTTAAATGGTCACTAGTCGTAAAATGGCTTTACACTATAACCAATACTCAAATTAGCAGGATAAAAGCCTAGGCTCAATTTAACAAGAATGTAGCTAATTACGTGTTTGTGCACCCTGTACAACATGTGTAATCATTTTAAACATGCATGAACAATGAACATTTAAAGATAAATGCAATAGGGTTATATTGGCATGGGACTTGCCAAAACAATCACCTCATACATTGAAGGATACAAAAATGGGGGAACCTCACATTTTTTGTTAAAAGAAATTTTAAATTGACATTTTTTGTTAAAAGAAATTTTAAATTGTGCAGATGAAAATTAATTGAAAAGGTAACAATATTTGTTTTCACTTTTGAATCATGTAATTCTTAACGTTACATGTAAAAGGTAGTAAAGACTAAAAATCTCTTATTGATGAAATTAAACCAATGTTGTAATGAATGATAAATAATAGCTACATGTATAGACAATAATTGGAACAGAGGCATTATAACACCAACTTCTGATCAACTATAGCAGGTCATTTTATACTTGTTAACCCATCCTGAAATAAGACTTAATTGCACTCTCTGGAAAGACAAGAGTTTGACCATTTTTCTTTCAGACTTTAAATGATATCTTGAGACACATAAAGAGGATTAGCAGTATACAATATATCCTTTATGTAAAAAAAAAAGTTTGCTGTAGGGAAAACCTTCTTTAAATTTAATTGTCAACTTACACCCAACAAGGATTACCTACAGGACATATATATCTTCAAAAATTTCAAATATTTTAATGTTAAGACTTGTATATATATATATATGTAATAATGGCATGGTAAGATCTACAGTTTATATTAATGAAATGTATTTGTTTTTATGTACTATAACTAATTGAGAAAATCAGAACACATATTTAAGTGTAATATTAATAAAGAAATACATTTGTTTATGATGTATGATACTACTTGATGATTTGTTTACTTAGTTTGAGATCTGGTCTTTGTGAGTGTAAATGTTAGCAATGCTGTCGATGTTAATTTTGTGTAGAATTTGTGGAATGAATGAATGAAAACACGTGTTTTGTACCTGATATTGCCTGGATGGGAACTTCATTTTCATTTCCTCCTTTTTCTGTGTAGGCTCTTTTCACCTCAATACAAGGTAAACTGTTCAAACAATTAGCACACGCGATAAAAAACGTCAGTACACACCAACACAACCCTTGATTTACTGTCAGTTTGGCGGCCATTATATTTTTCTTCCGACAAAAACAAAAGATTTCTGTATATTCACCTTACATTTGAACAGAAAGTACACAATATTAATATTAAAACATAAAGAAAATCACTGCTTATTATCCATTAATTTGAATATTTATGTAGTAATCCACATTTTAAGTCGAATCATTATCCCGTTACTCAGTTGTGATGATCATCTTCCATATCTGTTTACCAGTCTGCTGTTCCGTTGACCTCCCCCGGCAATATGTACACAAATAGCCACTAGGAGCTGTCAAAACAATCAGAATTGATATGTCAATTTTAATTTGATCACCAAAAGATAAAAAGTGAACAATCAAAGACAAATGGAAATATTGTTTTTTCGATTCTTCGATAAAAAGTGAAATATTTGAAACTAAAAAATTGGGGTATCAATTGGAACAGCTCGACTTCCTTCTCAATGAGTGCATTAAAACAGCTGATGTGATTGGTTGTTTCACAAGTAGTGGCATATATTAATTATAAAATATTAGGTCATCGGTGCCAAGTTATAAAAGGGAGTAAAGTGTCAGTTTAGATAAATGAAAAAAAAACTTAAAAAAAGCTTAAAATTACGTGATTTTTTTCCATTGCTTAAAACAGAGAAAAAAAAAATCAGTTTTAAACTTTTTGAACTGGAAAAAACTTAAATCCCACAAAACGTTAACTGAATAGAAGTTTCCATTATCATCAATATTAGTCCGGCCGATCGGTGAAAAAATTGCTCAAAGAATGAGGAAAGCACCAATTTTTACATGATGGTACATTTTTGTGTACTGAGCAATTTTAGCTATGGACCCACCCTTAAAATTCAAAATGGCGGCTTATTTCAAGATGGCTGCCGTACGTTCTAAAATATTTTCAAATATTGCACAAACCACAGATGATTTGATGCTAGAAGCACAAAAATCAACATATTTTAATGACTTGGTGTACTAAGCAAGATTTTGTTTTGATCTATCTTTGATATACATAATGGCGGCTATTTTCAAAATGGCCGCCTTGAAAAATAAGCAAATATTCATTTTTGAGAATTGACCTGAATATAAGCATTTTATTGATTTAAAGTGTCATTTATAGTATCTGTCCCAGTTCTGTCCTTTTTGATTTTGCCTTCCTTGTCATTTCATACACAAAGTAGTTGCTTTCATAAAAAGCTGCAGTCGTAGCTTCATTAAAAGCTGCACTCTGTGTTGTCTTGGGTCACACATAAAAGCTGTGGTTTGGGATTTATCTGCCTTAAGATATTATTCAGTGCCTATCTTTTTTCTTGGGTCGCAATATTTTGCTATTTGAGATATTAAACTGTGAACTGAGATTCATTTAAACACATATCAGTGAAATGGCAGGAATTGAGGACAACACGGACAAGAACATTAAAATGGCAGAAACTGAATCACTTGGGGATATGGAGAAACCACAGCTGAAGACGTTTTAACAGAGGACAGCTCAGAAATTACTATTAAACTATTGTACCAGGAATTTTTAGCAGATAGAAAATCTAATGCTCAAAGAACAGTTGAGATTTACCGCAATATAAAACAGAGCGACGCGCGAATTGATAAGATATGTGTTGGTCACATTACGTTTAAAGCTGAACAGAAAGAGGCAATGAATATTAATAACGAACAGATGAGAGCAATATCTCGGCAACTTCAGCAGTCTGAAGACATGATAGACCACAAGGCTAGTAATAATTGCTTGGCGGAATTGATGGTAAGACCAATACGATATTCAATGTTGTGGTGAGATGAATGGACAAGCTGACAACAACTGAGGAAGGAGACACAGTTCAATTTAAAAGTGCATTTGAACAGCAGGGTACCTTCCAACAACTGGCATCTGTTGTAAATGAATTATTGGACAATCGAAATATAGAAGTTAAAAATCCTCTAATGGACACATCATCTAAGCCAAAATGTGACCTTAGCCAGTACAACGCAAGTTTACCAAAAGTACACAACAAAATCCATGCCTTGGGTCTTTCCCCAATTGTAGTTCACATGAACCATCAACCGCACCAACTATGTTGAAGTTGTCTTCACCATAAGTCAAAAGTCAAAAGTCCTATGTCAGGGCCCTTGGCCCTGCATGAGACAGTTCAAATTATTCAACAACAATCTCTATTTAAGAAAATACTACAAACCTCTAGTACTAATCATGTGTCTTCTTACGCGAACTGACCATCTACTATGAGTCAATAATATTAAGTTAAGAGCAGCACACCATTACAGAAACAATTGGCTGCAAGTGGATTCTATCAAGCTTCTCCAATGCTGAATGCAGTGCCTAATACTTACGGTATCATCCCTGTCGAGTCAATAACAAATCCCACATTTATCACTCCAATTATGACAACCTCGTCAGCGAAACCAAAAGAGTGTAGCAACACCTCTTCTTCAGACTCCTCATTGGAGAGACAATATACCCGATGGACCCAAGGGACCGGAGCCGAAGCCCACCTCCCAAAAAATGCAAAAACTCAATTGGAGAGGATCCATGACTTGGGCGGCGTTCATTTACCAATTTGAACGAACTGTCGGTAGATAACAATGGTAAAACAGGAAAAATGTGTGTATGTCCCAGATTTCCAGGCTGATGTTGGCTTTGAGTACGCTCGCAAGGTAAACACAGATGATAATCCAAGGCCTTAAAAAAAGCATTCATTTGGAGCAGCGCTTCAGCAAGAAAGATCAAACCGGATTGGAACTGAAGCAATCCGTTGAGGATGTAAAGACAAAGATTATATAAGGCATGTTCTAGAGAGGAACCCAGAAACATTCAACAAGGCGATTAAAACAATTGAAAACTAATTGCAAACCAGATGGCCTTATATGGATCAAATGGTGCCAATTATGACCATCGACAAGTCTACTTTGCTGATGGCGCAGTATCACCGACCGATAAAAGAAATATGAGCAGTCCTTTGGATAAAGAGGTGCATAACTTCACACAAATTGTCACAAAACTAACTGATGTTATGCTTTCAACTAATCAGCATAACCGTGGATTGGCCGATCAATATAACATCGGTTCTTCTGATCAAGTAATCATGGAAGATCACCAGTTAAATGGTAGATCACCTGATCAATCTACACGTGGAAGATCTCCTGAGCAATACAATCGCGGTAGATCGCAAGATAGAAATACACCCAACCTTAATGCCTATCGATCAGCAACACCCCCCACTAAGCTAGATATCAACCAGGCAGAAGCTAGCGAACAATAGCTAGCGAACAATAAGCCAGCGAACAATAAGGCGATATATCGAGAAACCAAAAAACAGAATAAGACAACAACGGCCGTTAAATAAAAAAATATTTAAAAAGGCAGAAAATCAGTTAAAATATAGCAATTTAAACTCAATTTTGAAATGGTTTTTATCCAATCTATTGATTTAACAAGTCGCATAACTTTTTAGGCTAATATTCAGTACCACAATAACTATGCATCTATCAACGGATTATTTGTAGGTGTAGGGCCACCTATGCACCCTCTTCAATTTAGAACGTATGTAAAAGTAGTCCTACCCTGTAAAATATAGCACCTTTTATGTCATTGTTTAATCTAGAGCTCAAAATTTGAAAAAAATGTCAAAAAATTAGGAGGGTCGGCCTATTCCAGGGCTTCTAGAGAAAAATAATGAGGGGTGTCACGGGGAATGACTATATAGGTCTTGTAGAGGAGAAACAGGCGCTTCTTTTGCGCTAGATATCGAAGGGCGCTATGTTCAAAAATCTGAAACTAGAGCTCAAAATTTGAAAAAAATGTCAAAAAATTAGGGGGGTCGGCCTATTCTAGGACTTCTAGAGAAAAATAATGAGGGGTGTCACGGGTTATGACTATATATGTCTTGTAGAGGAGAAACAGGCGCTTCTTTTGCACTAAGTATCGAAGGGCGCTATGTTCAAAAATCTGAAACTAGAGCTCAAAGTTCGAAAAAAATGTCCAAAAAATGGGGGTAGGGTCGGCCTATTCCAGGAGTTCTAGAGAAAAATAATGAGGGGTGTCACGGGATATGACTATATAGGTCTTGTAGAAGAGAAACAGGCGTTTCTTTTGCGCTAGGTATCGAAGGGCGCTATGT
Organism: Mytilus galloprovincialis; assembly: GCF_965363235.1. Classification (NCBI taxonomy): domain Eukaryota; kingdom Metazoa; phylum Mollusca; class Bivalvia; order Mytilida; family Mytilidae; genus Mytilus; species Mytilus galloprovincialis. Next base: position 91,510,091 of record NC_134840.1, read on the forward strand.
TCAAAAATCTGAAACTAGAGCTCAAAATTTGAAAAAAATGTCAAAACATTTGGGGGGGTCGGCCTATTCCAGGGCTTCTAGAGAAAACTAATGAGGGGTGTCACGGAGAATGACTATATAGGTCTTGTAGAAGAGAAACAGGCGCTTCTTTTGCACTATGTATCGAAGGGCGCTATGTTCAAAAATCTGAAACTAGAGCTCAAAATTCGAAAAAAATGTCCAAAAAATGGGGGTAGGGTCGGCCTATTCCAGGAGTTCTAGAGAAAAATAATGAGGGGTGTCACGGGGTATGACTATATAGGTCTTGTAGAAGAGAAACAGGCGCTTCTTTTGCGCTATGTATTGAAGGGCGCTATGTTCAAAAATCTGAAACTAGAGCTCAAAATTCGAAAAAAATGTCCAAAAAATGGGGGTAGGGTCGGCCTATTCCAGGAGTTCTAGAGAAAAATAATGAGGGGTGTCACGGGGTATGACTATATAGGTCTTGTAGAGGAGAAACAGGCACTTCTTTTGCGCTAGGTATCGAAGGGCGCTATGTTCAAAAATCTGAAACTAGAGCTCAAAATTCGAAAAAAATGTCAAAAAATTAGGGGGGTCGGCCTATTCCAGGAGTTCTAGAGAAAAATAATGAGGGGTGTCACGGAGAATGACTATATAGGTCTTGTAGAAGAGACACAGGCGCTTCTTTTGCGCTAGGTATCGAAGGGCGCTATGTTCAAAAATCTGAAACTAGAGCTCAAAATTGGAAAAAAATGTCAAAAAATTAGGGGGATCGGCCTATTCTAGGACTTTTAGAGAAAAATAATGAGGGGTGTCACGGGGTATGACTATATAGGTCTTGTAGAAGAGAAACAGGCGCTTCTTTTGCGCTACGTATAGAAGGGCGCTATGTTCAACAATCTGAAACTAGAGCTCAAAATTTGAAAAAAATGTCAAAAAAATAGGGGGGTCGGCCTATTCTAGGACTTCTAGAGAAAAATTATGAGGGGTGTCACGGGGAATGACTATATAGGCCTTGAAGAGGAGAAACAGGCGCTTCTTTTGCGCTAGGTATCGAAGGGCGCTATGTTCAAAAATCTCAAATTAGAGCTTAAAATTTGAAAAAAATGTCAAAAAATTAGGGGGGTCGGCCTATTCTAGGACTTCTAGAGAAAAATAATGAGGAGTGTCACGGGGTATGACTATATAGGTCTTGTAGAAGAGAAACAGGCGCTTCTTTTGCACTAGGTATCGAAGGGCGCTATGTTCAAAAATCTGAAACTAGAGCTCAAAATTCGAAAAAGAATGTCAAAAAAATGGGGGTAGGGTCGGCCTATTCCAGGAGTTCTAGAGAAAAATAATGAGGGGTGTCACGGGGTATGACTATATAGGTCTTGTAGAGGAGAAACAGGCGCTTCTTTTGCGCTAGGTATCGAAGGGCGCTATGTTCAAAAATCTGAAACTAGGGCTCAAGATTCGAAAAAAATGTCAAAAAATTAGGGGGTCGGCCTATTCCACGGCTTCTAGAGAAAAATAATGAGGGGTGTCACGAAGAATGACTATATAGGTCTTGTAGAAGAGAAACAGGCGCTTCTTTTGCGCTAGGTATCGAAAGGGCGCTATGTTCAAAAATCTGAAACTAGAGCTCAAAATTTGAAAAAAATGTCAAAAAATTAGGGGGGTCGGCCTATTCTAGGGCTTCTAGAGAAAAATAATGAGGGGTGTCACGGGAAATGACTATATATGTCTTGTAGAGGAGAAACAGGCGCTTCTTTTGCGCTAGGTATCGAAGGGCGCTATGTTCAAAAATCTGAAACTAGAGCTCAAAATTTGAAAAAAATGTCAAAAAATTTGGGGGGTCGGCCTATTCTAGGACTTCTAGAGAAAAATATTGAGGGGTGTCACGGGGTATGACTATATAGGTCTTGTAGAAAAGAAACAGGCGCTTCTTTTGCACTAGGTATCGAAGGGCGCTATGTTCAAAAATCTGAAACTAGAGCTCAAAATTCGAAAAAAATGTCCAAAAAATGGGGGTAGGGTCGGCCTATTCCAGGAGATCTAGAGAAAACTAATGAGGGGTGTCACGGAGAATGACTATATAGGTCTTGTAGAAGAGAAACAGGCGCTTCTTTTGCACTATGTATCGAAGGGCGCTATGTTCAAAAATCTGAAACTAGAGCTCAAAATTCGAAAAAAATGTCCAAAAAATGGGGGTAGGGTCGGCCTATTCCAGGAGTTCTAGAGAAAAATAATGAGGGGTGTCACGGGGTATGACTATATAGGTCTTGTAGAAGAGAAACAGGCGCTTCTTTTGCGCTATGTATCGAAGGGCGCTATGTTCAAAAATCTGAAACTAGAGCTCAAAATTCAAAAAAAATGTCCAAAAAATGGGGGTAGGGTCGGCCTATTCCAGGAGTTCTAGAGAAAAATAATGAGGGGTGTCACGGGGTATGACTATATAGGTCTTGTAGAAGAGAAACAGGCACTTCTTTTGCGCTAGGTATCGAAGGGCGCTATGTTCAAAAATCTGAAACTAGAGCTCAAAATTCGAAAAAAATGTCAAAAAATTAGGGGGGTCGGCCTATTCCAGGAGTTCTAGAGAAAAATAATGAGGGGTGTCACGGAGAATGACTATATAGGTCTTGTAGAAGAGACACAGGCGCTTCTTTTGCGCTAGGTATCGAAGGGCGCTATGTTCAAAAATCTGAAACTAGAGCTCAAAATTGGAAAAAAATGTCAAAAAATTAGGGGGGTCGGCCTATTCTAGGACTTTTAGAGAAAAATAATGAGGGGTGTCACGGGGTATGACTATATAGGTCTTGTAGAAGAGAAACAGGCGCTTCTTTTGCGCTACGTATAGAAGGGCGCTATGTTCAACAATCTGAAACTAGAGCTCAAAATTTGAAAAAAATGTCAAAAAAATAGGGGGGTCGGCCTATTCTAGGACTTCTAGAGAAAAATAATGAGGGGTGTCACGGGGAATGACTATATAGGTCTTGAAGAGGAGAAACAGGCGCTTCTTTTGCGCTAGGTATTGAAGGGCGCTATGTTCAAAAATCTGAAATCAGAGCTTAAAATTTGAAAAAAAATGTCAAAAAATTAGGGGGGTCGGCCTATTCTAGGACTTCTAGAGAAAAATAATGAGGAGTGTCACGGGGTATGACTATATAGGTCTTGTAGAAGAGAAACAGGCGCTTCTTTTGCACTAGGTATCGAAGGGCGCTATGTTGAAAAATCTGAAACTAGAGCTCAAAATTCGAAAAAGAATGTCCAAAAAATGGGGGTAGGGTCGGCCTATTCCAGGAGTTCTAGAGAAAAATAATGAGGGGTGTCACGGGGTATGACTATATAGGTCTTGTAGAGGAGAAACAGGCGCATCTTTTGCGCTAGGTATCGAAGGGCGCTATGTTCAAAAATCTGAAACTAGGGCTCAAGATTCGAAAAAAATGTCAAAAAATTAGGGGGGTCGGCCTATTCCACGGCTTCTAGAGAAAAATAATGAGGGGTGTCACGAAGAATGACTATATAGGTCTTGTAGAAGAGAAACAGGCGCTTCCTTTGCGCTAGGTATCGAAAGGGTGCTATGTTCAAAAATCTGAAACTAGAGCTCAAAATTTGAAAAAAATGTCAAAAAATTAGGGGGGTCGGCCTATTCTAGGGCTTCTAGAGAAAAATAATGAGGGGTGTCACGGGAAATGACTATATATATATGTCTTGTAGAGGAGAAACAGGCGCTTCTTTTGCGCTAGGTATCGAAGGGCGCTATGTTCAAAAATCTGAAACTAGAGCTCAAAATTTGAAAAAAATGTCAAAAAATTTGGGGGGTCGGCCTATTCTAGGACTTTTAGAGAAAAATATTGAGGGGTGTCACGGGATATGACTATATAGGTCTTGTAGAAAAGAAACAGGCGCTTCTTTTGCACTAGGTATCGAAGGGCGCTATGTTCAAAAATCTGAAACTAGAGCTTAAAATTCGAAAAAAATGTCCAAAAAATGGGGGTAGGGTCGGCCTATTCCAGGAGTTCTAGAGAAAAATAATGAGGGGTGTCACGGGATATGACTATATAGGTCTTGTAGAAGAAAAACAGGCGCTTCTTTTGCGCTAGGTATCGAAGGGCGCTATGTTCAAAAATCTGAAACTAGAGCTCAAAATTTGAAAAAAATGTCAAAAAATTAGGGGGTCGGCCTATTCCAGGGCTTCTAGAGAAAAATAATGAGGGGTGTCACGGGGAATGACTATATAGCTCTTGTAGAGGAGAAACAGGCGCTTCTTTTGCGCTAGGTATCGAAGGGCGCTATGTTCAAAAATCTGAAACTAGAGCTCAAAATTTGAAAAAAATGTCAAAAAAATAGGGGGGTCGGCCTATTCTAGGACTTCTAGAGAAAAATAATGAGGGGTTTCACGGGGAATGACTATATAGGTCTTGTAGAGGAGAAACAGGCGCTTCTTTTGCGCTAAGTATCGAAGGGCGCTATGTTCAAAAATCTGAAACTAGAGCTCAAGATTCGAAAAAAATGTCAAAAAATTAGGGGGGTCGGCCTATTCCACGGCTTCTAGAGAAAATTAATGAGGGGTGTCACGAAGAATGACTATATAGGTCTTGTAGAAGAGAAACAGGCGCTTCTCTTGCGCTAGGTATCGAAGGGCGCTATGTTCAAAAATCTGAATCTAGAGCTCAAAATTTGAAAAAAATGTCAAAAAATTAGGGGGGTCGGCCTATTCTAGGACTTCTAGAGAAAAATAATGAGGGGTGTCACGGGAAATGACTATATAAGTCTTGTAGAGGAGTAACAGGCGCTTCTTTTGCGCTAGGTATCGAAGGGCGCTATGTTCAAAAATCTGAAACTAGAGCTCAAAATTTGAAAAAAATGTCAAAAAATTTGGGGGGTCGGCCTATTCTAGGACTTCTAGAGAAAAATAATGAGGGGTGTCACGGGGTATGACTATATAGGTCTTGTAGAAAAGAAACAGGCGCTTCTTTTGCACTAGGTATCGAAGGGCGCTATGTTCAAAAATCTGAAACTAGAGCTCAAAATTCGAAAAAAATGTCCAAAAAATGGGGGTAGGGTCGGCCTATTCCAGGAGTTCTAGAGAAAAATAATAAGGGGTGTCACGGGATATGACTATATAGGTCTTGTAGAAGAGAAACAGGCGCTTCTTTTGCGCTATGTATCGAAGGGCGCTATGTTCAAAAATCTGAAACTAGAGCTCAAGATTCGAAAAAAATGTCAAAAAATTAGGGGGGTCGGCCTATTCCAGGGCTTCTAGAGAAAAATAATGAGGGGTGTCACGGGGAATGACTATATAGCTCTTGTAGAGGAGAAACAGCCGCTTCTTTTGCGCTAGGTATCGAAGGGCGCTATGTTCAAAAATCTGAAACTAGAGCTCAAAATTTGAAAAAAATGTCAAAAAAATAGGGGGGTCGGCCTATTCTAGGACTTATAGAGAAAAATAATGAGGGGTTTCACGGGGAATGACTATATAGGTCTTGTAGAGGAGAAACAGGCCCTTCTTTTGCGCTAGGTATCGAAGGGCGCTATGTTCAAAAATCTGAAACTAGAGCTCAAGATTCGAAAAAAATGTCAAAAAATTAGGGGGGTCGGCCTATTCCACGGCTTCTAGAGAAAAATAATGAGGGGTGTCACGAAGAATGACTATATAGGTCTTGTAGGAGAGAAATAGGCGCTTCTCTTGCGCTAGGTATCGAAGGGCGCTATGTTCAAAAATCTGAAACTAGAGCTCAAAATTTGAAAAAAATGTCAAAAAATTAGGGGGGTCGGCCTATTCTAGGACTTCTAGAGAAAAATAATGAGGGGTGTCACGGGTAATGACTATATAGGTCTTGTAGAAGAGAAACAGGCACTTCTTTTGCGCTAGGTATCGAAGGGCGCTATGTTCAAAAATCTGAAACTAGAGCTCAAAATTCGAAAAAAATGTCCAAAAAATGGGGGTAGGGTCGGCCTATTCCAGGAGTTCTAGAGAAAAATAATAAGGGGTGTCACGGGATATGACTATATAGGTCTTGTAGAAGAGAAACAGGCGCTTCTTTTGCGCTAGGTATCGAAGGGCGCTATGTTCAAAAATCTGAAACTAGAGCTCAAGATTCGAAAAAAATGTCAAAAAATTAGGGGGGTCGGCCTATTCCAGGGCTTCTAGAGAAAAATAATGAGGGGTGTCACGGAGAATGACTATATAGGTCTTGTAGAAGAGAAACAGGCGCTTCTTTTGCGCTAGGTATCGAAGGGCGCTATATTCAAAAATCTGAAACTAGAGCTCAAAATTTGAAAAAAATGTCCAAAAATTAGGGGGGTCGGCCTATTCTAGGGCTTCTAGAGAAAAATAATGAGGGGTGTCACGGGGAATGACTATATAGGTCTTGTAGAAGAGAAACAGGCGCATCTTTTGCGCTAGGTATCGAATGGTGCTATGTTCAAAAATCTGAAACTAGAGCTCAAAATTTGAAAAAAATGTCAAAAAATTTGGGGGGTCGGCCTATTCTAGGACTTCTAGAGAAAAATAATGAGGGGTGTCGCGGGGTATGACTATAAAGTTCTTGTAGAAAAGAAACAGGCGCTTCTTTTGCACTAGGTATCGAAGGGCGCTATGTTCAAAAATCTGAAACTAGAGCTCAAAATTCGAAAAAAATGTCCAAAAAATGGGGGTAGGGTCGGCCTATTCCAGGATTTCTAGAGAAAAATAATGAGGGTTGTCACGGGATATGACTATATAGGTCTTGTAGAAGAGAAACAGGCGCTTCTTTTGCGCTAGGTATTGAAGGGCGCTATGTTCAAAAATCTGAAACTAGAGCTCAAAATTTGAAAAAAATGTCAAAAAATTAGGGGGGTCGGCCTATTCCAGGGCTTCTAGAGAAAAATAATGAGGGGTGTCACGGGGAATGACTATATAGCTCTTGTAGAGGAGAAACAGGCGCTTCTTTTGCGCTAGGTATCGAAGGGCGCTATGTTCAAAAATCTGAAACTAGAGCTCAAAATTTGAAAAAAATGTCAAAAAAATAGGGGGGTCGGCCTATTCTAGGACTTCTAGAGAAAAATAATGAGGGGTTTCACGGGGAATGACTATATAGGTCTTGTAGAGGAGAAACAGGCGCTTCTTTTGCGCTAGGTATCGAAGGGCGCTATGTTCAAAAATCTGAAACTAGAGCTCAAGATTCGAAAAAAATGTCAAAAAATTAGGGGGGTCGGCCTATTCCACGGCTTCTAGAGAAAAATAATGAGGGGTGTCACGAAGAATGACTATATAGGTCTTGTAGAAGAGAAATAGGCGCTTCTCTTGCGCTAGGTATCGAAGGGCGCTATGTTCAAAAATCTGAAACTAGAGCTCAAAATTTGAAAAAAATGTCAAAAAATTAGGGGGGTCGGCCTATTATAGGACTTCTAGAGAAAAATAATGAGGGGTGTCACGGGTAATGACTATATAGGTCTTGTAGAGGAGTAACAGGCGCTTCTTTTGCGCTAGGTATCGAAGGGCGCTATGTTCAAAAATCTGAAACTAGAGCTCAAAATTTGAAAAAAATGTCAAAAAATTTGGGGGGTCGGCCTATTCTAGGACTTCTAGAGAAAAATAATGAGGGGTGTCACGGGGTATGACTATATAGGTCTTGTAGAAAAGAAACAGGCGCTTCTTTTGCACTAGGTATCGAAGGGCGCTATGTTCAAAAATCTGAAACTAGAGCTCAAAATTCGAAAAAAATGTCCAAAAAATGGGGGTAGGGTCGGCCTATTCCAGGAGTTCTAGAGAAAAATAATAAGGGGTGTCACGGGATATGACTATATAGGTCTTGTAGAAGAGAAACAGGCGCTTCTTTTGCGCTAGGTATCGAAGGGCGCTATGTTCAAAAATCTGAAACTAGAGCTCAAGATTCGAAAAAAATATCAAAAAATTAGGGGGGTCGGCCTATTCCAGGGCTTCTAGAGAAAAATAATGAGGGGTGTCACGGAGAATGACTATATAGGTCTTGTAGAAGAGAAACAGGCGCTTCTTTTGCGCTAGGTATCGAAGGGCGCTATATTCAAAAATCTGAAACTAGAGCTCAAAATTTGAAAAAAATGTCAAAAAATTAGGGGGGTCGGCCTATTCTAGGGCTTCTAGAGAAAAATAATGAGGGGTGTCACGGGGAATGACTATATAGGTCTTGTAGAAGAGAAACAGGCGCATCTTTTGCGCTAGGTATTGAATGGCGCTATGTTCAAAAATCTGAAACTTGAGCTCAAAATTTGAAAAAAATGTCAAAAAATTTGGGGGGTCGGCCTATTCTAGGACTTCTAGAGAAAAATAATGAGGGGTGTCGCGGGGTATGACTATATAGGTCTTGTAGAAAAGAAACAGGCGCTTCTTTTGCACTAGGTATCGAAGGGCGCTATGTTCAAAAATCTGAAACTAGAGCTCAAAATTCGAAAAAAATGTCCAAAAAATGGGGGTAGGGTCGGCCTATTCCAGGAGTTCTAGAGAAAAATAATGAGGGTTGTCACGGGATATGACTATATAGGTCTTGTAGAAGAGAAACAGGCGCTTCTTTTGCGCTAGGTATTGAAGGGCGCTATGTTCAAAAATCTGAAACTAGAGCTCAAAATTTGAAAAAAATGTCAAAAAATTAGGGGGGTCGGCCTATTCCAGGGCTTCTAGAGAAAAATAATGAGGGGTGTCACGGGGAATGACTATATAGGTCTTGTAGAGGAGAAACAGGCGCTTCTTTTGCGCTAGGTATCGAAGGGCGCTATGGTCAAAAATCTGAAACTAGAGCTCAAAATTTGAAAAAAATGTCAAAAAAATAGGGGGGTCGGCCTATTCTAGGACTTCTAGAGAAAAATAATGAGGGGTGTCACGGGGAATGACTATATAGGTCTTGTAGAGGAGAAACAGGCGCTTCTTTTGCGCTATGTATCGAAGGGCGCTATGTTCAAAAATCTGAAACTAGAGCTCAAAATTTTAAAAAAATGTCAAACAATTAGGGGGGTCGGCTTATTCTAGGACTTCTAGAGAAAAATAATGAGGGGTGTCACGAGGAATGACTATATAGGTCTTGTAGAAAAGAAACAGGCGCTTCTTTTGCGCTAGGTATCGAAGGGTGCTATGTTCAAAAATCTGAAACTAGAGCTCAAAATTTGAAAAAAATGTCAAAAAATTAGGGAGGTCGGCCTATTCTAGGGCTTCTAGAGAAAAATAATGAGGGGTAACACGGGGTATCACTATATAGGTCTTGTAGAAGAGAAACAGGCGCTTCTTTTGCACTAGGTATCGAAGGGCGCTATGTTCAAAAATCTGAAACTAGAGCTCAAAATTTGAAAAAAATGTCAAAAAATTAGGGGGGTCGGCCTATTCCAGGGCTTCTAGAGAAAAATAATGAGGAGTGTCACGGAGATTGACTATATAGGTCTTGTAGAGGAGAAACAGGCGCTTCTTTTGCGCTAGGTATCGAAGGGCGCTATGTTCAAAAATCTGAAACTAGAGTTCAAAATTCGAAAAAAATGTCAAAAAAATAGGGGGGTCGGCCTATTCTAGGACTTCTAGAGAAAAATAATGAGGAGTGTCACGGAGAATGACTATATAGGTCTTGTAGAGGAGAAACAGGCGCTTCTTTTGCGCTAGGTATCGAAGGGCGCTATGTTCAAAAATCTGAAACTAGAGCTCAAGATTCGAAAAAAATGTCAAAAAATTAGGGGGGTCGGCCTTTTCCAGGGCTTCTAGAGAAAAATAATGAGGGGTGTCACGGAGAATGACTATATAGGTCTTGTAGAAAAGAAACAGGCGCTTCTTTTGCGCTAGGTATCGAAGGGCGCTATGTTCAAAAATCTGAAACTAGAGCTCAAAATTTGAAAAAAATGTCAAAAAATTAGGGGGGTCGGCCTATTCTAGGGCTTCTAGAGAAAAATAATGAGGGGTGTCACGGGGAATGAATATATAGGTCTTGTAGAGGAGAAACAGGCGCTTCTTTTGCGCTAGGTATCGAAGGGCGCTATGTTCAAAAATCTGAAACTAGAGCTCAAAATTTGAAAAAAATGTCAAAAAATTAGGGGGGTCGGCCTATTCTAGGGCTTCTAGAGAAAAATAATGAGGGGTGTCACGGGGAATGAATATATAGGTCTTGTAGAGGAGAAACAGGCGCTTCTTTTGCGCTAGGTATCGAAGGGCGCTATGTTCAAAAATCTGAAACTAGAGCTCAAAATTTGAAAAAAATGTCAAAAAATTAGGGAGGTCGGCCTATTCTAGGACTTCTAGAGAAAAATAATGAGGGGTAACACGGGATATCACTATATAGGTCTTGTAGAAGAGAAACAGGCGCTTCTTTTGCACTAGGTATCGAAGGGTGCTATGGTCAAAAATCTGAAACTAGAGCTCAAAATTTGAAAAAAATGTCAAAAAATTAGGGAGGTCGGCCTATTCTAGGGCTTCTAGAGAAAAATAATGAGGGGTAACACGGGGTATCACTATATAGGTCTTGTAGAAGAGAAACAGGCGCTTCTTTTGCACTAGGTATCGAAGGGCGCTATGTTCAAAAATCTGAAACTAGAGCTCAAAATTTGAAAAAAATGTCAAAAAATTAGGGGGGTCGGCCTATTCCAGGGCTTCTAGAGAAAAATAATGAGGAGTGTCACGGAGAATGACTATATAGGTCTTGTAGAGGAGAAACAGGCGCTTCTTTTGCGCTAGGTATCGAAGGGCGCTATGTTCAAAAATCTGAAACTAGAGTTCAAAATTCGAAAAAAATGTCAAAAAAATAGGGGGGTCGGCCTATTCTAGGACTTCTAGAGAAAAATAATGAGGAGTGTCACGGAGAATGACTATATAGGTCTTGTAGAGGAGAAACAGGCGCTTCTTTTGCGCTAGGTATCGAAGGGCGCTATGTTCAAAAATCTGAAACTAGAGCTCAAGATTCGAAAAAAATGTCAAAAAATTAGGGGGGTCGGCCTTTTCCAGGGCTTCTAGAGAAAAATAATGAGGGGTGTCACGGAGAATGACTATATAGGTCTTGTAGAAAAGAAACAGGCGCTTCTTTTGCACTAGGTATCGAAGGGCGCTATGTTCAAAAATCTGAAACTAGAGCTCAAAATTCGAAAAAAATGTCCAAAAAATGGGGGTAAGGTCGGCCTATTCCAGGAGTTCTAGAGAAAGATAATGAGGGGTGTCATGGGGTATGACTATATAGGTCTTGTAGAAGAGAAACAGGCTCTTCTTTTGCGCTAGGTATCGAAGGGCACTTTGTTCAAAAATCTGAAACTAGAGCTCAAAATTTAAAAAAAAGGCAAACAATTAGGGGGTCGTTTCATCTACAAAGACTCATTAGTGACGCTCGAATCAAAATAATGATTGAAAGGCCAAAATAAAGAACATTGAGAACATAACATTCCTAGTAGTTTTGCAAAATACAGGTAAGGCAGTCTATTCCTGGTGTAGAAAAACCTTAGTTTTTTCAAAAATTCAAAACGGTGTTAATTTATAAGATTATATCAATGATAAGCAAAGTCAACACAAGTGCTGACTACTGGGCTGGTGATACCCTCGGGGAAATAAATCTCTACCAGCAATGGCGTCGACTCAGTGGTTGCATTTTAAGTTTTAACTCATCATAGATACCAGTATTTAAATTTTATATTTACGCCAGACGCGCATTTCGTCTACAATATATCAGTGAATGTCTTGTGAAGGAAAAACAGGCGCATCGTTTGCGTAAGACTTCAAAAGGTGCTATAGAAAAAGGAAGATGTGGTGTGAGTGCCAATGAGACAACTCTCCATCCAAATAACAATTTAAAAAGTAAACCATTATAGGTTAAAGTATACGGCCTTCAACACGGAGCCTTGGCTCACACCGAACAACAAGCTATAAAGAGCCCCAACATTACTAGTGTAAAACCATTCAAACGGGAAAACCAACGGTCTAATCTATATAAGCAAAACGAGAAACGAGAAACACGTATATATTACATAAACAAACGACAACTACTGTACATCAGATTCCTGACTTAGGACAGGTGCAAACATTTGCAGCGGGATTAAACGTTTTAATGGATCCAAACCTTCTCCCTTTTTCTGAAACAATAGCATAACATCACAACATAGAAAAACACACGATAAAATATCAATTGGTAGACTTAACTCAATCAAAAAACGTATGATTACACAATGAACGAATATATTTGATCTGCAACATCTGAATACAAATGCATAGTTAATTAAATATTAGAGACAAAAATTCATGAACAAAAAGCTAACAAACAAATTTAAACAAAGCCATGGCAGGACATCACTGAGAAATATTTAACCCTTCGAAAATATTGATCAATATTCACTTTAGAAAAAAACCGGTTTTAAAAAAAATAACTATAATCTTGAAGTTTATACAAATGTAGTAAGAATAATGCTATGTTCAATTTTGTCGAAAGGAACTAAAAACTTTTAATGAAAAACTCAACTGTCAGACAAGAACGCGAAAACCAAAAAAAAACATATCATAGTCAGCAAAGACTAATTTGCAATTTCTTGTCATATAAAGTCATAATTTCCCCATCCGAATAACATGATAAAAGAGTTTGTAAAATGTGTTATGTAAATACTGATAAAAAAATGCTGATTACTGGCTGATTTTCTTTTTCAAGGGTATGTCGAAAAGAAAACGACGAAGATAAAAAGAACTTTAGTGCGAATGGCAGCTGGTATATAACCAAATTGGAATTGAAATTAAAAAACACTCTTTATTTTTTTATGATATAATTTGTTAAAATAGAACTAGTTAAACACTATTTAAATATCACCTGAGTTTGATCAATAATTATCGACTCGATAAGTTCTTATCTGCACATCCAGCTCCTGTACCCGTACACAGCAAAACATGTGTTTCATCCTCATTGTTTTCAACACTTTAAATAACCAAGTTTATAAAGTTATGTGACTGACACCTTGAAATAGGTCCTCCACAACTCATAACAGCAGCAGGATGGCAGATTATCAGCATGAGAGAGGCAGGAATGTCGCTGTGACAATTGCACGTATTGTCGTTCATCACTTTTCCACTATAAGTCGTTTAGAGAATAAAAATTAGGCAATACACGATATAAAAGACTATCCGAGAAAAAAAGACCCCCTATACCACCTGCTAGGGAAAATCAAGCATGATGAAGCTTAGTCAGAAAGAAACCCATTGCATACAATACAATCCTGGAAAGAGAGAGGTGGGCATACAGGAGCCTTTTAACAATAATTGTTCGAGATTGAATCATCTCTACTGGTTATTGTGCGATAAGACCATTTCAGGGACGTTTGCTTACGAACAGACACACAGTTATCCGTATCAAATGTAGTGCAGAGCTCGCCAAAATTGGAAATTAGCATCTTGGAGGAAGATTCAATGTTCAAATGGAATTAGGCTCATCTTTCTTGGCCAGATCGTAGCCCGGATTTGAACCATATCGAGCATATTTGGGACACTATTGGGCGGAAAGTGCACAAAAGGACACACCAGTTCAAACACATCATGAAATAAACAATGCCCTTCATCAGAAATGGTTAATGCTACCTTTACATTACTTTATTAGCCGATTCATGGCAGGAATCAAAAGACGTTGAGATGCGGTAATTCGTTTGATTGGAGGCTGCGCACAAAGTACTATTTCTTTGGCGTATAACGACCAACCATGATGCGAACAGTCATCTGAAGATTAATTTTGAAATACCTGACATTGTAAAGTTCGACTACAGTAAAAGTTGAAAAATGCATTTTTTGTACAAAAAACACTACATTTTGTTATTAAAATTGTGGTTGCCAATGTTATCATAAACTATGTTTCAATAATATCCTACACATATTTTATTATATTTCATCCAAAAAAAGAGGCTGATTTTTCAAGTTTTAAAAAATCAAGGTGCTGCAATACTTTTTTCCATGTGTATATATAATACAGCCGTGCGTAAGATGGGTCCATTAGGGTTGTTAACTAAGCGTCTTTTTGAAATAAGTCACTCGCCTATTGCAAATAAGCAGTCGATGCTCAACATAAGAATACAACGACTCGCAACTATGTGAGTTAAAGAACATAGGTTGTTAACTATGCACTATATAACCGACTTCATCTAGTCAGCCGTTTAACAAACCTCATCTTCACAAAAGTACAAATCGGTATAGGTGTCTCTATAGAAAAGTTTGTTAAACGGATAAAATATTTCGACGTAAATTCGAGAAACGATGCTTGATCGTTGTTCGTTTGACTGAAACTTGGATTACAGTTCTGTTTCAACAGAATAAAGAATTCACGTTTATTCTTCGCATCATTTATGTTTTACTTGCCAATATGACTAAGTGCCGCCCAAGACCAAGAAGTTGTGATGATCCAGGTTGCTTTTCATTCCATATTCAAGTCAAGCATTTTCATAAAACTATGGACGGAAAAGATTACCGAATTCAACAACAAAGAGATCAATGTACTATGTATAATACACTGCGTTGATGCCTACTCTATCGATCCCGTAAGATTTGAGGAAACTCGAGTTTTTCTCGATCACTGAGATCATACCATGATGGGGAAGATGAACTAATACTTTAAAGCCAAATATATTCGCACTTGCGTGATTGGTACTTTAGATGATCTCTTAACCAACAAAAACACCACCAAACAGAGACCGACTTAGGACATGTGGCCGCAACTTATAAGAAATATGAAAGATAATAAGGTGAAGTGTAACTTGTATGCAGACATACTAATTATACAGCAGGGTCAGTTCCGCGTGATTACCAATTCCAGAATTTTAACAATGAGGAAAAACAGGGTTCCCGAACTTCTGAATACCGCGTATCGCATCTATAATCGTATAATTGGGGTGATGTAAATGATCTCTTGGAGGAATGGAAAGGTATTCTCAGTCATTTATTTTTTGGTTCAAACAATAAGACATGGAGTCACAACCTCTATTTTCAAACACAAAGGTTCGTGGTTCCATCTCCGTTTCTGGGAGACAATTTCAGGGACCAAATTTTCGGCTCTTCATTCACACCATTTGCGAGTATTATCTTCTGGAACAACGATAGTCTGTCGGAAGGATACGCGACTGATCACGTGTTAAAAGAGAGCCATACCACTTGCACGTAAAAGACAACTTGTTAGCTTCAAAAAAAGAGCAGGCTAATGGCGCTACAAGGCAGCACTCGCACAATAAAAGTAGAAAGGGGTATGATTACTAGTAATTTAACTCATAATAACTTGTTTCCGAAATAACTATGATTTAACTAACATCTCTAGAAGGTCTAAATTCTTGATGATTCTCCAAGACTGTAAAGGTTATGAAAATGTAAAGGTTACTACTTGTAACCAATGATTCAGCGGTTTTCTCTGATAAATCAGAGTAACTACTATGAATATATGCTGCATTCTATTAAACAAGAGATGTCGACGTGCATCAATTTAATTTGCGTGCATGCCGGTGCTATTGAGAGGAGTGACTTGCGGGTACACATTGTCTGTAGGTGAAATTATGATATGTATTCTTAAAAAAACGATAGTATTGACGGGTAAGTTATAACTAGATGATTGTGAGGATTGAATAAAAAAAATATAATTTGACGGATTTCTTAATCTTAACGAACATTTACGGATTTGTTTGCTAAATCTCTTCCACCACCTTTTTATAAGAGGAATCTTCTGCAATTTTATCATGATGACCTATATAAATGTCATTTTTTGTGAGTATGAATCTAAAATTTCTCAATTTTTATATCGAAACTATCCAGTTATGTATCCAAAATTCTTCTAAAGTCTTGTAAGTGCTCGTTCATTTCCGGAACAAATGGCTTTTAGCTTTGTATTACTTTTCCTTTCTTAAAATAGAAATAAATGACTTCTTAACTATGTGAGAGATGTATTAATCATAGAAAGATGTCAAAGTGACGTGACATTACATTGAGTGCGGCACATAGTAAACGCCATGTGTGTGGTATTTACGAGAGGTATGAGTATGATGCAACGTATTACCCTCAATTTTTAAGGTTTCAATATCTACTCTAGTTTGTCTCAACACATCTCACTCCGTGAATCTATTCAATTTCTCTTTCTTGTTCTTCTTGTTTTGCTTACCAAACATTCATCACCTGGATCTCAGCTGCCGTTTTATTTTCGTGAAGTTAACAAATCAATGGTTCTGCATGTTTGAATTTGTGGTCATACTTGTCCAGCTTGTTCATTATTTTATTTTCACGTTCTTTTATTGCTGCATCATATTTTATTTGCATCCATTTTATATCCGTTTCATACGTGCTTTTGAATGAACCAACATTTCATTACAGAATCCGAAATGGCCCTCAGAGGTTTCAGGATGGTGATATTGTGGTAATTCATGTTCCAGTATCTGAAGAAACTATTCTTGATCGTCCTTTTTATCAATGACCCTTTCTGTTGTTACTTTCCCTGAAAAGTATTATTCAAGTTGGATGACCGTTTCCGATGGATTTGGGCTCTTTTTGGTGAGTCGTCCAAGTTCGTCCCAAAGATGTCCCATTGGCGATAATCTGAAGACAATACTGGCCACGGCAACACTCGAATGCGATTATTCTCCAAAATTCATTAAAATGTGTTTACAACGGGCGTTTTCTGTTTAAAATGTAGTTTAACGGTGCCTTCGGAGAAACGGGAGAACTAGTGGAGCCAGAATTTCGTTCCTATACCCTTTTGCATTTAGGTTTCCTTCCCTTATTGTCAGATCGGGGCGTTCCTGGTAGGTTATCCATCCCATACCATTAATTCGCCACCCTAAAGCCAATTTGTTTCCTGTACGCACGCATCAAAAAGCATGCCTTGTACCTGCGGCAGACCATGTCTCTGCCATCGATAAATGTCAAGTTGAATTTCGATTCAGCGGTAAAAAGGATTAGTCTCCATGTTAGTCTATGTCATCGAATCCGTACCCTCTCCATTCAACTCGCGACATCCTTCGATTCTGCGTAAGGATAGATCACTTCAACGAACGACGAGCTCTTAGGCTGCCCAGATGAAGTCGGTTACAAACTGTTTGCACATATAGCCTATTTTTGTTTCTTCCATGAGTTTCTCCAAATTGATTACGGAGATAAATAATGCGGATTTGCCAATCTTCACATAACTTCGTTTCATTAAGTTGAAACCTCGGGGACGTTAAAATGTTGTACCAGTATCTCTAAGACGAGCATTTAGCGCCTTTCAAAGTCATTCTAGAGACATTAAATAGTGCTCGATACATTTAATGATCAAAAGGACAACTCAGTTCCATCTCTATAAAGGTAAATGGTTGAAAAAATGCGTATATGTTTGAAATCGGAAAATGGCGTAAAGTTATCTTCGAATTTAAAAGAAAATACAAAATGATCATGAATAGATTATTCAGGTCATTAGTTTTAATCGTGAAAATATTACAAACTAATATATTAAATATATTTTACTTAAAAAGCAAAGTAATGTTTCTTTTTTTATATATACACATGGAAAAAAGTATTGCAAAATATTGATTTTTTAAAACTTGAATAATCAGCCTTTATTTTGGATGGAATATGATAAAATATTTGTAAAATAATATTGAAACATAGGTTATGAAAACATTGGCATTTTAACGAACAAAAAATGTTTGAAAACAAAAATATTTATCTAACCACAATTCTAAAAACAAAATGAGGTGTTTTTTTGTACAAAGAACTGCATTTTACAACTTTTACTGTAGTCGAACTTTACAATGTCAGACATTTCAAAATTAATCTTAAGATGATTGTTCACATCATGGTTAATCGTTATACGCCAAAGAAAAAGCACTTTGTGCGCAGTCTCCATTTAAACCGCCACTTAACGTCTTATGAATTCTGCCATAAATCGACTAATTTGTTGCTTAGGTAGCAGCAACCATTTCTGATGAAGGGCATTGTTTATTTCATCACGTGTTTGGACTGGGGTGTCCTTTTGTGCAAATTACGCCCAATAGTGTCCCATACATCCTTGATATGGTTCAAATCCGGGCTATGATTGGACCAAGGAAAATAAATAGAATTCCATTTGAACAATGGATCTTCCTCCACGATGCTTATTTCCAATTTTGTCGAGCTCTGCACTACATTTGATACGAATAACTGTGTGTCTGTTCGTAAGCAAACGTCCCTGAAATGGTCTTATCGCACAATAACCAGAAGGAATGATTCAATCTCGAACAATTATTGTTAAAAGGCTCCTGCATGCCCACCCCTCTCTTTTCAGGATTGTATTGTATGCAATGGGTTTCGTTCTGACTAAGCTTCATCATGCTTGATTTTCCCTAGCAGGTGGCATAGGGGGTCTTTTTGGTCTCGGATAGTCTTTTATATCGTGTATTTTTATTCTCTAAACGACTAATAGTGGAAAAGTGATGACCGACAATACGTACAGTTGTCACAGCGACATTCCTGCCTCTCTCATGCTGATAATCTACCATCTTGCTGCGGTTAAGAGTTGTGGAGGACCTATTTCAAGGTGTCAATCACATAACTTTATAAACTTGGTTATTTAAAGTGTTGAAAACAATGAGGATGAAACACATGTTTTGCTGTGTACGGGTACAGGAGCTGCATGTGCAGATAAGAACTTATCGAGTCGATAATTATTGATCAAACTCAGGTGATATTTAAATAGTGTTTAACTAGTTCTATTTTAACAAATTATATCATAAAAAAATAAAGAGTGTTTTTTTAATTTCAATTCCAATTTGGTTATATACCAGTTGGCAATCGCACTAAAGTTTTTTTTATCTTCGTCGTTTTCTTTTCGACATACCCTTGAAAAAGAAAATCAGCCAGTAATCAGCATTTTTTTATCAGTATTTACATAACACATTTTACAAAATACTTTTTTCCATGTGTATACATGTACATCTATTTTTATCAGACAACACCCGCACGTGGACGAGGGTACTTATACCGTCTTTAAGGTTGTGGCGCTTGTATTGTCATTGATAAAGTTAACTGGTCTGTATGTAGTTTTACTATCATACTTTTTTAACAATGCAGTATTCTTTGCTGATTTTGGTTATCTGGTACAAAACCTCCGATATGAAAAAAACTTTTGAAAGAATAAAAAGTAGACTGTCTATTAAGTATGTAAGTGTATATAGAACTTTAGGTTATATACCAGCTGGTATTCGCACTAAAGTTCTTTCATCTTCGTCGTTTTCTTTTCGAAATACCCTTGAAAAAGAAAATCAGCCAGTAATCAGCATTCTTTTTATCAGTATTTACATAACACATTTTACAAACTCTTTTATCATGTTATTCGGATGGGGAAATTATGACTTTATATAACAAGATTTTGAAAATTAGTTTTTACTGACTCTGATATGTTGGTTTTTTTTTTTTTTTTTGGTTTTCGCGTTCTTGTCTTACAGTTGAGTTTTTGTTTTTTTTAGTTCCTTTCGACAAAATTGAACATAGCACCTTTTGAAGTCTTACGCAAACGATACGCCTGTTTTCCCTTCACAGGACATTCATTGATATATTGTAGACGAAACGCGCGTCTGGCGTAAATATAAAATTAAAATACTGGTATCTTTGATGAGTTAAAACTTAAAATGCAACCTCTGAGTCGATGCCACTGCTGGTAAAGATTTATTTCCCCGAGGGTATCACCATCCCAGTAGTTGGCACTTGTGTGTTGACTTGGCTTATCATTAATATAATCTTATAAATTAACACCGCTTTGAATTTTTGAAAAAAACTAAGGTTTTTCTACACCAGGAATAAACTGTCTTACCTGTATTTGGCAAAACTGCTAGGAATGTTTGGTTCTCAATGATCTTCAACTTCGTCCTTTATTTTGGCCTTTCAACCATTATTTTGATTCGAGCGTCACTAATGAGACTTTTGTAGACGAAACGCGCGTCTGGTATTGATGATGAGTTTTTTTTTTGTTATGCCGCTGTTGGGTGACCCCCCTAATTTTTTGACATTTTGTTCAAATTTTGGGGTCTAGTTTCAGATTTATGAACATAGTGCCCTTCGATACCTAGCGGAAAAGAAGCGCATGTTTCTCCTCTACAAGACCTTTATAGTCATACACCATGGCACTCCTCATTATTTTTCTCTAGAAGCCCTGGAATAGGCCGACCCCCCTAATGTTTTGACATTTTCTTCAAATTTTGAGCTCTAGTTTCAGATTTTTGAACATAGCGCCCTTCGATACCTAGCGCAAAAGAAGCGCCTGTTTCTCTTCTACAAGACCTATATAGTCATACCCCGTGACACCCCTCATTATTTTTCTCAAGAACTCCTGGAATAGGCCGACCCCCTATTTTTTTGACATTTTTTTCGAATTTTGAGCTCTAGTTTCAGATTTTTGAACATAGCGCCCTTGGATACCTAGCGCAAAAGAAGCGCCTGTTTCTCTTCTACAAGACCTATATAGTCATACCCCGTGATACCCCTCATTATTTTTCCCTAGAACTCCTGGAATAGGCCGACCCTACCCCCATTTTTTGGACATTTTTTTCGAATTTTGAGCTCTAGTTTCAGATTTTTGAACATAGCGCCCTTCGATACAAAGCGCAAAAGAAGCGCCTATTTCTCTTCTACAAGACCTATATAGTCATACCCGTGACACCCTTCATTATTTTTCTCTAGAACTCCTGGAATAGGCCGACCCTACCCCCATTTTTTGGACATTTTTTTCGAATTTTGAGCTCTAGTTTCAGATTTTTGAACATAGCGCCCTTTGATACCTAGTGCAAAAGAAGCGCCTGTTTCTCTTCTACAAGACCTATATAGTCATACCCCGTGACACCCCTCATTATTTTTCTCTAGAAGCCCTAGAATAGGCCGACCCCCCTAATTTTTTGACATTTTCTTCAAATTTTGAGCTCTAGTTTCAGATTTTTGAACATAGCGCCCTTCGATACCTAGCGCAAAAGAAGCGCCTGTTTCTCCTCTACAAGACCTATATAGTCATTTCCCGTGACACTCCTCATTTTTTTTCTCTAGAAGTCCTAGAATAGGCCGACCCCCCTATTTTTTTGACATTTTTTCAAATTTTGAGCTCTAGTTTCAGATTTTTGAACATAGCGCCCTTCGATACCTAGCGCAAAAGAAACGCCTGTTTCTCTTCTACAAGACCTATATAGTCATACCCCGTGACACCCCTCATTATTTTTCTCTAGAAGCCCTAGAATAGGCCGACCCCCTTATTTTTTGACATTTTTTTCAAATTTTGAGCTCTAGTTTCAGATTTTTGAACATAGCGCCCTTCGATACTAGTGCAAAAGAAGCGCCTGTTTCTCTTCTACAAGACCTATATAGTCATACCCCGTGACACCCCTCATTATTTTTCTCTAGAAGTCCTAGAATAGGCCGACCCCCCTAATTTTTTGACATTTTTTTCAAATTTTGAGCTCTAGTTTCAGATTTTTGAACATAGCGCCCTTCGATACCTAGCGCAAAAGAAGTGCCTGTTTCTCCTCTACAAGACTTATATAGTCATTCCCCGTGACACCCCTCATTATTTTTCTCTAGAAGTCCTAGAATAGGCCGACCCCCCTATTTTTTTGACTTTTTTTTCAAATTTTGAGCTCTAGTTTCGGATTTTTGAACATAGCGCCCTTCGATACCTAGTGCAAAAGAAGCGCCTGTTTCTCTTCTACAAGACCTATATAGTCATACCCCGTGACACCCCTCATTATTTTTCTCTAGAAGTCCTAGAATAGGCCGACCCCCCTAATTTTTTGACATTTTTTTCAAATTTTGAGCTCTAGTTTCAGATTTTTGAACATAGCGCCCTTCGATACCTAGCGCAAAAGAAGCGCCTGTTTCTCCTCTACAAGACCTATATAGTCATTCCCCGTGACACCCCTCATTATTTTTCTCTAGAAGTCCTAGAATAGGCCGACCCCCCTAATTTTTTGACATTTTTTTCAAATTTTGAGCTCTAGTTTCAGATTTTTGAACATAGCGCCCTTCGATACTTAGCGCAAAAGAAGCGCCTGTTTCTCTTCTACAAGACCTATATAGTCATTCTCCGTGACACCCCTCATTATTTTTCTCTAGAACTCCTGGAATAGGCCGACCCCCCTAATTTTTTGACATTTTTTTCGAATTTTGAGCTCTAGTTTCAGAGTTTTGAACATAGCGCCCTTGGATACCTAGCGCAAAAGAAGCGCCTGTTTCTCTTCTACAAAACCTATATAGTCATACCCCGTGATACCCCTCATTATTTTTCCCTAGAACTCCTGGAATAGGCCGACCCTACCCCCATTTTTTGGACATTTTTTTCGAATTTTGAGCTCTAGTTTCAGATTTTTGAACATAGCGCCCTTTGATACCTAGTGCAAAAGATGCGCCTGTTTCTCTTCTACAAGACCTATATAGTCATACCCCGTGACACCCCTCATTATTTTTCTCTAGAAGCCCTAGAATAGGCCGACCCCCCTAATTTTTTGACATTTTTTTCAAATTTTGAGCTCTAGTTTCGGATTTTTGAACATAGCGCCCTTCGATACCTAGTGCAAAAGAAGCGCCTGTTTCTCTTCTACAAGACCTATATAGTCATACCCCGTGACACCCCTCATTATTTTTCTCTAGAAGTCCTAGAATAGGCCGACCCCCCTAATTTTTTGACATTTTTTTCAAATTTTGAGCTCTAGTTTCAGATTTTTGAACATAGCGCCCTTCGATACCTAGCGCAAAAGAAGCGCCTGTTTCTCCTCTACAAGACCTATATAGTCATTCCCCGTGACACCCCTCATTATTTTTCTCTAGAAGTCCTAGAATAGGCCGACCCCCCTAATTTTTTGACATTTTTTTCAAATTTTGAGCTCTAGTTTCAGATTTTTGAACATAGCGCCCTTCGATACTTAGCGCAAAAGAAGCGCCTGTTTCTCTTCTACAAGACCTATATAGTCATTCTCCGTGACACCCCTCATTATTTTTCTCTAGAACTCCTGGAATAGGCCGACCCCCCTAATTTTTTGACATTTTTTTCGAATTTTGAGCTCTAGTTTCAGAGTTTTGAACATAGCGCCCTTGGATACCTAGCGCAAAAGAAGCGCCTGTTTCTCTTCTACAAAACCTATATAGTCATACCCCGTGATACCCCTCATTATTTTTCCCTAGAACTCCTGGAATAGGCCGACCCTACCCCCATTTTTTGGACATTTTTTTCGAATTTTGAGCTCTAGTTTCAGATTTTTGAACATAGCGCCCTTTGATACCTAGTGCAAAAGATGCGCCTGTTTCTCTTCTACAAGACCTATATAGTCATACCCCGTGACACCCCTCATTATTTTTCTCTAGAAGCCCTAGAATAGGCCGACCCCCCTAATTTTTTGACATTTTTTTCAAATTTTGAGCTCTAGTTTCAGATTTTTGAACATAGCGCCCTTCGATACCTAGCGCAAAAGAAACGCCTGTTTCTCTTCTACAAGACCTATATAGTCATACCCCGTGACACCCCTCATTATTTTTCTCTAGAAGCCCTAGAATAGGCCGACCCCCCTATTTTTTGACATTTTTTTTCAAATTTTGAGCTCTAGTTTCAGATTTTTGAACATAGCGCCCTTCGATACCTAGTGCAAAAGAAGCGCCTGTTTCTCTTCTACAAAACCTATATAGTCATACCCCGTGACACCCCTCATTATTTTTCTCTAGAAGTCCTGGAATAGGCCGACCCCCCTAATTTTTTGACATTTTTTTCAAATTTTGAGCTCTAGTTTCAGATTTTTGAACATAGCGCCCTTCGATACCTAGCGCAAAAGAAGCGCCTGCTTCTCCTCTACAAGACCTATATAGTCATTCCCCGTGACACCCCTCGTTATTTTTCTCTAGAAGTCCTAGAATAGGCCGACCCCCTTATTTTTTTGACATTTTTTTCAAATTTTGAGCTCTAGTTTCAGATTTTTGAACATAGCGCCCTTCGATACCTAGTGCAAAAGAAGCGCCTGTTTCTCTTCTACAAGACCTATATAGTCATACCCCGTGACACCCCTCATTATTTTTCTCTAGAACTCCTGGAATAGGCCGACCCCCCTAATTTTTTGACATTTTTTTCAAATTTTGAGCTCTAGTTTCAGATTTTTGAACATAGCGCCCTTCGATACCTAGCGCAAAAGAACCGCCTGTTTCTCTTCTACAAGACCTATATAGTCATTCTCCGTGACACCCCTCATTATTTTTCTCTAGAAGCCCTAGAATAGGCCGACCCCCCTATTTTTTGACATTTTTTTCAAATTTTGAGCTCTAGTTTCAGATTTTTGAACATAGCGCCCTTCGATACCTAGCGCAAAAGAAGCGCCTGTTTCTCTTCTACAAAACCTATATAGTCATACCCCGTGATACCCCTAATTATTTTTCCCTAGAACTCCTGGAATAGGCCGACCCTACCCCCATTTTTTGGACATTTTTTTCGAATTTTGAGCTCTAGTTTCAGATTTTTGAACATAGCGCCCTTCGATACCTAGCGCAAAAGAAGCGCCTGTTTCTCTTCTACAAGACCTATATAGTCATACCCCGTGACACCCCTCATTATTTTTCTCTAGAACTCCTGGAATAGGCCGACCCTACCCCCATTTTTTGGACATTTTTTTCGAATTTTGAGCTCTAGTTTCAGATTTTTGAACATAGCGCCCTTTGATACCTAGTGCAAAAGAAGCGCCTGTTTCTCTTCTACAAGACCTATATAGTCATACCCCGTGACACCCCTCATTATTTTTCTCTAGAAGCCCTAGAATAGGCCGACCCCCTAATTTTTTGACATTTTTTTCAAATTTTGAGCTCTAGTTTCAGATTTTTGAACATAGCACCCTTCGATACCTAGCGCAAAAGAAACGCCTGTTTCTCTTCTACAAGACCTATATAGTCATACCCCGTGACACCCCTCATTATTTTTCTCTAGAAGCCCTAGAATAGGCCGACCCCCCTATTTTTTGACATTTTTTTCAAATTTTGAGCTCTAGTTTCAGATTTTTGAACATAGAGCCCTTCGATACCTAGTGCAAAAGAAGCGCCTGTTTCTCTTCTACAAGACCTATATAGTCATACCTCGTGACACCCCTCATTATTTTTCTCTAGAAGTCCTGGAATAGGCCGACCCCCCTAATTTTTTGACATTTTTTTCGAATTTTGAGCTCTAGTTTCAGATTTTTGAACATAGCGCCCTTCGATAACTAGCGCAAAAGAAGCGCCTGTTTCTCCTCTACAAGACCTCTATAGTCATTCCCCGTGACACCCCTCATTATTTTTCTCTAGAAGTCCTAGAATAGGCCGACCCCCCTAATTTTTTGACATTTTTTTCAAATTTTGAGCTCTAGTTTCAGATTTTTGAACATAGCGCCCTTCGATACCTAGCGCAAAAGAAGCACCTGTTTCTCTTCTACAAGACCTATATAGTCATTCTCCGTGACACCCCTCATTATTTTTCTCTAGAACTCCTGGAATAGGCCGACCCTACCCCCATTTTTTGGACATTTTTTTCGAATTTTGAGCTCTAGTTTCAGATTTTTGAACATAGCGCCCTTGGATACCTAGCGCAAAAGAAGCGCCTGTTTCTCTTCTACAAGACCTATATAGTCATACCCCGTGATACCCCTCATTATTTTTCCCTAGAACTCCTGGAATAGGCCGACCCTACCGCCATTTTTTGGACATTTTTTTCGAATTTTGAGCTCTAGTTTCAGATTTTTGAACATAGCGCCCTTCGATACCTAGCGCAAAAGACGCCTGTTTCTCTTCTACAAAACCTATATAGTCATACCTTGTGACACCCCTCATTATTTTTCCCTAGAACTCCTGGAATAGGCCGACCCTACCCCCATTTTTTGGACATTTTTTTCGAATTTTGAGCTCTAGTTTCAGATTTTTGAACACAGCGCCCTTTGATACCTAGTGCAAAAGAAGAGCCTGTTTCTCTTCTACAAGACCTATATAGTCATACCCCGTGACACCCCTCATTATTTTTCTCTAGAAGCCCGAGAATAGGCCGACCCCCCTACTTTTTTGACATTTTTTTCAAATTTTGAGCTCTAGTTTCAGATTTTGGAACATAGCGCCCTTCGATACCTAGTGCAAAAGAAGCGCCTGTTTCTCTTCTACAAGACCTATATAGTCATACCTCGTGACACCCCTCATTATTTTTCTCTAGAAGTCCTAGAATAGGCCGACCTCCCTAATTTTTTGACATTTTTTTCAAATTTTGAGCTCTAGTTTCAGATTTTTGAACATAGCGCCCTTCGATACCTAGCGCAAAAGAAGCGCCTGTTTCTCTTCTACAAGACCTATATAGTCATACCCCGTGACACCCCTCATTATTTTTCTCTAGAACTCCTGGAATAGGCCGACCCTACCCCCATTTTTTTGACATTTTTTTCGAATTTTGAGGTCTAGTTTCAGATTTTTGAACATAGCGCCCTTCGATACCTAGTGCAAAAGAAGCGCCTGTTTCTCTTCTACAAGACCTATATAGTCATACCCCGTGACACCCCTCATTATTTTTCTCTAGAAGCCCTAGAATAGGCCGACCCCCCTAATTTTTTTACATTTTTTTCAAATTTTGAGCTCTAGTTTCAGATTTTTGAACATAGCGCCCTTCGATACCTAGCGCAAAAGAAACGCCTGTTTCTCTTCTACAAGACCTATATAGTCATACCCCGTGACACCCCTCATTATTTTTCTCTAGAAGTCCTAGAATAGGCCGACCCCCCTAATTTTTTGACATTTTTTTCAAATTTTGAGCTCTAGTTTCAGATTTTTGAACATAGCGCCCTTTGATACCTAGCGCAAAAGAAGCGCTTGTTTCTCCTCTACAAGACCTATATAGTCATTCCCCGTGACACCCCTCATTATTTTTCTCTAGAAGTCCTAGAATAGGCCGACCCCCCTAATTTTTTGACATTTTTTTCAAATTTTGAGCTCTAGTTTCAGATTTTTGAACATAGCGCCCTTCGATACCTAGTGCAAAAGAAGCGCCTGTTTCTCCTCTACAAGACCTATATAGTCATACCCCGTGACACCCCTCATTATTTTTCTCTAGAAATCCTAGAATAGGCCGACCCCCCTAATTTTTTGACATTTTTTTCAAATTTTGAGCTCTAGTTTCAGATTTTTGAACATAGCGCCCTTCGATACCTAGCGCAAAAGAAGCGCCTGTTTCTCCTCTACAAGACCTATATAGTCATTCCCCATGACACCCCTCATTATTTTTCTCTAGAAGCCCTGGAATAGGCCGACCCTCCTAATTTTTTGACATTTTTTTCAAATTTTGAGCTCTAGATTAAACAATGACATAAAAGGTGCTATATTTTACAGGGTAGGACTACTTTTACATATGTTCTAAATTGAAGAGGGTGCATAGGTGGCCCTACACCTACAAATAATCCGTTGATAGATGCATAGTTATTGTGGTACTGAATATTAGCCTAAAAAGTTATGCGACTTGTTAAATCAATAGATTGGATAAAAACCATTTCAAAATTGAGTTTAAATTGCTATATTTTAACTGATTTTCTGCCTTTTTAAATATTTTTTTATTTAACGGCCGTTGTTGTCTTATTCTGTTTTTTTGGTTTCTCGATATATCGCCTTATTGTTCGCTGGCTTATTGTTCGCTAGCTATTGTTCGCTAGCTTCTGCCTGGTGACAGAATACAGAGTGTCTCTATATATTAAAGTAGTTTAATCGTAGTTTACATGTAGATAAACGCGAAAAATTATTGTCCTCTATATGGAGGTATAATAATTGTGGTTCTTGCGATCTAAACACCATGATATGGAGAACGCTCTGATTGGCTTATTTATTTTTCATTTTGTTATATCATACGATTGGTTGTATTTGTGCATCTTTCAAACCGGAAGTCTTTTCTATGACTATAAGTCAGTCCGATGACGGAATCATATCCGGACTCCTTTTTGTCGTTTTTCTCCCAAAACAACTCAATCTGATTAATCATAAGAATGGATGACAAATGCGGCTATGCATGTTACCTATAGGACACAGAGGCATGATGATTGATTTATTGTGGAAGGAAGAGAAGCGACACACAAAATGAGGTCTTCTCGTTTAATAGTATAGATAGTATAGATACAATGTAGATATGTCCTATTTAAAACGCTATATTTCGTTAATAGAACACATTACTTATATACATGATCAACTGTCCAAATTAGTGACCATAATCTTTCTTGCGTAAGGTCACAGCCGAAACGTCGTGGAACAAATGTTTACAATGTGTCTATTAAGAGCTGGAAAAAATATTAAAACATATAATAAAATATCAGTTGCAACTCATATGTATACAATTCAGAATTATAACAGTTAACTCCCTTTGCATGTAAGTTATAGCCTGGTATCCCGGCTCGATATCTAGCTCAGTATTACGAAGAGTTATCGTTATTATGCTTCAAATACAATTTATATGTATTTAATATCACATTTTTATTAAAACCATAGGCTATTCCATGGGCCCCTTTTGTGGGGAAAAATGTTTGGTTATGATAGGGAATCACTGCATGAATCTTGACTGGAGCGAGCCCCCTATTTAAGTCGGCCAGTGTAGTCAGTGGGCCTCCTCTTATGAAAAGTTCTGAATCCGCCACTGAAAACTCAGAAGTTGCTACTAAATATCAATATCTTTATATTATGTGTAGTAGATAAGTCAATAACACAAAAGACCAATCTGATATCGTGTATATGTCAGAATTTTAGTTCATATTTTTTTATAAGATGATATGTCTGCATGATATGCTAAACACTTACAATTTAACATGTATGGCAACACACAAATCTACTGAATAGTAAAGAACCATAAGATGCAGTCACCCTTTTTGGTGCTTCTGTAACATAAATACATCTAGTCGAAAACAATGATACGTAGGTGCTTTTAAAGGTTTTATCGAGTGGTGAAAATGTCTGTACCAAGTCAGGAATATGACAGGTGCTGTCCATGCGTTTGATGTGTTTTGTCATTTGATTTTGCCATTTGATTAGGGACTTTCCGTTTTGAATTTTCCTCGGAGTTCAGTATTTTTGTGATTTTACTTATTACATTACCTATTATATATTACTGTACGTGAACTTGTTTTTACACAATACCCCTTTGACCGGCCTATACTCATGGTTTGGCGTATTCGGATGAAAATGTGAGTTATAAATACCAGAGAACTATGTCTTTTGTTAAATAATAACACGGCTTCATTATTATTTACAAATTAAATGTTTTCGTGTGAATATTGAAACCATCCTTGTTAGGAACGCACAGTGCTACTAAACTTTCAAGAGCAGTCTAATTAGAATGAGATCATGCTTGATATTTTGGCTTCAGCTAATCTGTTTGAATATTTAGGATTATCTAAAGGAGAAGAAGAAGAAAAATATTTCTTCTCTTATGTGGTGTTTGAGTATTTATCTCTTTAATTATATATTATTCATATAACATACATATATCAATTTCAAAATTTATATATTTATGCATTACAGACTTTGATTTGTGATTGTAGTTACATGGTTATGAACATTAAAAGGGTCTACATTAAAGAGTTTATTCTCGACATCAGAATCAGTGAATGTATCCAAAACAGGCTTTTCTAAGCCAGTAAATAAATATGGTCATTTATTAAGGATTTTAATTTAAGTTGGAATCTGTAAAAGGTAAAACTGATATATTTTGACTAGGTGTGGCCATGATTTTCCTGTCGTTAGGTCATATTATCTTCGTTTTCCTTTCTTTTTTATTTTCACTTTTTCATATTTCTTTAGAATTAACTGTCTTAATATAGTCCGGCCGATTGGTGCAGATATAGAGCAGAATTGCTCACTTGATGAGGAAAGCGTGAAACTTTGCATAGTAGTTCTTGATTATATACCCTTTGATTTCAGCTATGGACCCACTCTGAAAAATCCAAAATGGCTGCCATTTTCAAGATGGCGGAAAAACGGTATAAATATCAAGATTGTCCTATAGGTATTCTATATAATTTCGGAGATTTAAAGAAATGATTCTTTAAAAATGGACTTCATGTTCTTAAATTTATAATCAATTAATTTCAAAATATAAAAAAACATATTTTGTTGTTTCTAGAACACATACATTTGCAAATATGGCTGCATATACAAAAACAAAAAGAGAAATTCAAAAAGTTAATCAATTTGTTACATGTTATTGTAATTGTTCTTTGAACGCTTTCAGTTTTAATGGTTGGAATGAAATAGGTTGAAACTAGTCGATTGAACTTTAATATATGTCGGTTAAATGTGGTGGAATAGTAAGTTACTCATCTGAGCTTTGAGGCAGTGCCGAGGGCACCTTGTCTCGTGTCTCTTCAATGCCACGTCTTACGTCATGTATCGAGTTTTCATCTGCCGTACCCACTGCATCGTCAAATTATTCTATGTACTCCATAGATGTACCTTTCTTCAGGGGGATAAGACGATTGCATTCACTTAAAACGGTTAAGGGTCAACTATTTCCTTTTCCAACTACGTGCGAAACGAATTCGCAATTATTCGCGAGCATGGTCCTAGAATTCACTCCTGGTCAGCACTTTTATTAGTTTTAATGGTAACAGTCATTTTTGAGTTTGGCGGAACTGTGATGGTTCGTTTTATGCAAACTTGCTGAGTTGAAATCTCGTTTTCATTGTTAACAAATGCCGCATTTATCACTCTATTGTTGATGGTAATTGTGGGAGCACTCAGGTTTATCACTGCGCTCAGTGTGTCCAAAGTATCTACCATAAGTATAGTATCGTCTGTTAAAGGCTCTATGCACACATCCAATTGTATGTTTACTCTATTAATGTCAAGAGTCGTTCTTTATAATCTTCCCAAATGACAAGCTGTTAACCCACACCACGTAGCGTTACGTTCTCGAAATCTCATTTTTTTTGCCGGAATTAATTTCTCATTTACTAATGTTATCATTGCAGCAGTGTCCACAATCATGCTCACATTCTGGTCATGTATAGTACCTCTTACTGCTAAGCTCTTTCACATGGTTCGTCTGATGACAATATCTGACGAGGACGTGGGCATCTGATCGATTTTGTGATGAGGTGATTTTTCATGGCCAATAGACTTTGTTGCACTTTGATTTGCTCCGTATCCTAGTGAAGGTGACCGTTGTCTGAAATAACCTGGATTTCTGGAGTTTGTCCGTGGAGATGCTAACCATATGATATCTAACCAGGCAGAAGCTAGCGAACAATAGCTAGCGAACAATAAGCCAGCGAACAATAAGGCGATATATCGAGAAACCAAAAAAACAGAATAAGACAACAACGGCCGTTAAATAAAAAAATATTTAAAAAGGCAGAAAATCAGTTAAAATATAGCAATTTAAACTCAATTTTGAAATGGTTTTTATCCAATCTATTGATTTAACAAGTCGCATAACTTTTTAGGCTAATATTCAGTACCACAATAACTATGCATCTATCAACGGATTATTTGTAGGTGTAGGGCCACCTATGCACCCTCTTCAATTTAGAACATATGTAAAAGTAGTCCTACCCTGTAAAATATAGCACCTTTTATGTCATTGTTTAATCTAGAGCTCAAAATTTGAAAAAAATGTCAAAAAATTAGGAGGGTCGGCCTATTCCAGGGCTTCTAGAGAAAAATAATGAGGGGTGTCATGGGGAATGACTATATAGGTCTTGTAGAGGAGAAACAGGCGCTTCTTTTGCGCTAGGTATCGAAGGGCGCTATGTTCAAAAATCTGAAACTAGAGCTCAAAATTTGAAAAAAATGTCAAAAAATTAGGGGGGTCGGCCTATTCTAGGATTTCTAGAGAAAAATAATGAGGGGTGTCACGGGGTATGACTATATAGGTCTTGTAGAGGAGAAACAGGCGCTTCTTTTGCACTAGGTATCGAAGGGCGCTATGTTCAAAAATCTGAAACTAGAGCTCAAAATTTGAAAAAAATGTCAAAAAATTAGGGGGGTCGGCCTATTCTAGGACTTCTAGAGAAAAATAATGAGGGGTGTCACGGGGAATGACTATATAGGTCTTGTAGAGGAGAAACAAGCGCTTCTTTTGCGCTAGGTATCAAAGGGCGCTATGTTCAAAAATCTGAAACTAGAGCTCAAAATTTGAAAAAAATGTCAAAAAATTAGGGGGGTCGGCCTATTCTAGGACTTCTAGAGAAAAATAATGAGGGGTGTCACGGGGTATGACTATATAGGTCTTGTAGAAGAGAAACAGGCGTTTCTTTTGCGCTAGGTATCGAAGGGCGCTATGTTCAAAAATCTGAAACTAGAGCTCAAAATTTGAAAAAAATGTAAAAAAATTAGGGGGGTCGGCCTATTCTAGGGCTTCTAGAGAAAAATAATGAGGGGTGTCACGGGGTATGACTATATAGGTCTTGTAGAAGAGAAACAGGCGCTTCTTTTGCACTAGGTATCGAAGGGCGCTATGTTCAAAAATCTGAAACTAGACCTCAAAATTCGAAAAAAATGTCAAAAAAATGGGGGTAGGGTCGGCCTATTCCAGGAGTTCTAGAGAAAAATAATGAGGGGTGTCACGGGGTATGACTATATAGGTCTTGTAGAAGAGAAACAGGCGCTTCTTTTGCGCTAGGTATCGAAGGGCGCTATGTTCAAAAATCTGAAACTAGAGCTCAAAATTTGAAAAAAATGTCAAAAAATTAGGGAGGTCGGCCTATTCTAGGACTTCTAGAGAAAAATAATGAGGGGTGTCACGAGGTATGACTATATAGGTCTTGTAGAAGAGAAACAGGCGCTTCTTTTGCACTAGGTATCGAAGGGCGCTATGTTCCAAAATCTGAAACTAGAGCTCAAAATTTGAAAAAAATGTCAAAAAAGTAGGGGGGTCGGCCTATTCTCGGGCTTCTAGAGAAAAATAATGAGGGGTGTCACGGGGTATGACTATATAGGTCTTGTAGAAGAGAAACAGGCTCTTCTTTTGCACTAGGTATCAAAGGGCGCTGTGTTCAAAAATCTGAAACTAGAGCTCAAAATTCGAAAAAAATGTCCAAAAAATGGGGGTAGGGTCGGCCTATTCCAGGAGTTCTAGGGAAAAATAATGAGGGGTGTCACAAGGTATGACTATATAGGTTTTGTAGAAGAGAAACAGGCGTCTTTTGCGCTAGGTATCGAAGGGCGCTATGTTCAAAAATCTGAAACTAGAGCTCAAAATTCGAAAAAAATGTCCAAAAAATGGCGGTAGGGTCGGCCTATTCCAGGAGTTCTAGGGAAAAATAATGAGGGGTATCACGGGGTATGACTATATAGGTCTTGTAGAAGAGAAACAGGCGCTTCTTTTGCGCTAGGTATCCAAGGGCGCTATGTTCAAAAATCTGAAACTAGAGCTCAAAATTCGAAAAAAATGTCCAAAAAATGGGGGTAGGGTCGGCCTATTCCAGGAGTTCTAGAGAAAAATAATGAGGGGTGTCACGGAGAATGACTATATAGGTCTTGTAGAAGAGAAACAGGTGCTTCTTTTGCGCTAGGTATCGAAGGGCGCTATGTTCAAAAATCTGAAACTAGAGCTCAAAATTTGAAAAAAATGTCAAAAAATTAGGGGGGTCGGCCTATTCTAGGACTTCTAGAGAAAAATAATGAGGGGTGTCACGGGGAATGACTATAGAGGTCTTGTAGAGGAGAAACAGGCGCTTCTTTTGCGCTAGTTATCGAAGGGCGCTATGTTCAAAAATCTGAAACTAGAGCTCAAAATTCGAAAAAAATGTCAAAAAATTAGGGGGGTCGGCCTATTCCAGGACTTCTAGAGAAAAATAATGAGGGGTGTCACGAGGTATGACTATATAGGTCTTGTAGAAGAGAAACAGGCGCTTCTTTTGCACTAGGTATCGAAGGGCTCTATGTTCAAAAATCTGAAACTAGAGCTCAAAATTTGAAAAAAATGTCAAAAAATAGGGGGGTCGGCCTATTCTAGGGCTTCTAGAGAAAAATAATGAGGGGTGTCACGGGGTATGACTATATAGGTCTTGTAGAAGAGAAACAGGCGTTTCTTTTGCGCTAGGTATCGAAGGGTGCTATGTTCAAAAATCTGAAACTAGAGCTCAAAATTTGAAAAAAATGTCAAAAAATTAGGGGGTCG